>NC_056739.1:95092940-95205440 GCF_019279795.1 Protopterus annectens | reverse complement strand
TTTTCCTTAAGGATCTGCATCCAAAATCCTACTGTTTCTTTATTTCTTAAACTCAACCCCCGCTTCATCATCATCCCTTTCCATTTTGAATTATAACTTTCTGATTGTGTTATTATATATCAGTCTTAACTGTTTTGCTGTAAAGTATCCCTTCAAATCAGGCAATCCTTAACCAACTTGTTCTATTAGAAGGATCAGTTTATCCCAGTTAACTCTTGCCCTCTAACCCTCCCAGATAAATTCCTTCAACTCTTTATTAATTATTGTTCACAACTTCTACTATGGTTGATAAGAATATGTTTGACCTTATATGAAATTAAAGGAACTAAAAGTATTTTTCACTGCTTGTATCTTACTCTACACATACATAAACAAGAGCTTTTCAATTTTTCGTTTTTTATATTATCTTTTATTTAGTCTTTTCCCACATGCTTAGCTGCTGTAACAGAAGTCTTTAATCCATACTCCTAAATACTTCACCTTAACTTGTCCCCATAAATATGGGTATAGCTGAACCAATTTGTGTGTGGCTGCATAATTTACAGCTATAACCTTTGTTTTGTCTTCATTAGTTTTATATCTCGAAAAGAGTTGAAACTGTCTCAGAATGTTCCACAACACTGAGATGTCTTTTTCTGGATTTTCAGGTACAAAATAATATAAATTGCAAATAAAACTAACTTTTCTTGTTTACCATATCAGCTATATCCTTGTATTTCAGAGTCCCTTATTTTATTTGCCTATGGCTCCAAATATAAAGCAAGTAACAAAGGGGAAGAGGATACTACTATCTGGTTCCTCTGTTCAAACAAACCTTAGAGAGGAGGCCTTCCACTTTAATTCTTGCCATTGATCCTTCATATATCTTCTTAATTAACATTATTGTAACAGGGAATGCAAATGCTTCTATTGCCGTACTCATAAAATCCCAACTTACTCTGTTGAGTGTTTTCTCTCTGTGAAGACCAAGCAATAACAGTGGTATTTTGTTACATTCTGCTTCCCCATGGATAATCATTTTTCTATTAATGTTGTCAAATGTGTACATCCTCTCCATAAAACCACATTGATCCATATCTGTTAATTCTTGGCAACACTTTTGTCATTCTTTTAGCTAGTGTAGCCATAAACACATAGTCATGGTTTAAAATTAAAATTGGTCTATATGAAACTAGGTCTAATGGGTCTTTACTGTCATTAGGTAATACCTTCACCACAACTTTCTTCTAAGACATTAATGATTCTCCTTCTTTTAAAATACCGTTAAGCAAAAATATTCCAAATCTTTATCACTTTCTTCCCTCCTAATTTCCAAACTTCCATAAGAGTACCATCTATTATTGGAGACATTCTTGAAGATTGATTGATTATACATCACCACTTTTATTTTGTCCCCTCCTACTTTAACTGTTAGTTGTTTAGTCTCATTTGCCGCTAACCTTGGCATAATTAAGTCTTCCATAAATATGTCATTTGTGCTCTTTCTTGATTTTCACATTTCCCATTTTAAACAAGTTTTCATAAACTTTTTGAAATATCTGTAAAACTTCTTAAGGATCTCTGGTTATTTTTTTTGTTATAGGCTTCCTAAGTTTGTCAACAAACCATTCCACTTTCTGCTGCCTAAGTCATCGTGCTAAATGTTTTTTTGAGCTCTGGACTTATTTTCAAAAATAGTTGCTTAGTAGGCTTTCTAAACTCATACATGTTATCCAGATACTCCCTTATTTTCTCTTTAGCACTCTGCATTTGTGCTTCTCCTTTTTCTTTGAGATTCCCTTTATTCTGCAATATTTTAGCCTTTGTCAGTCCCTCTACGTAATTCCTATTACTTAACCATATATTTTTTCTTTTATTTCTACCATGTTTTAAACTCCATTTTCATTGTATCCCATTCACTATCTATAACTTCTGAAGATATTTCTATCTTCCCTAACAAATCTTGAACAACTTCCACTATCCATTCCTTAAATTCCTCTCTTTTTAACAGGTAGGTCAGAAATGCAATGATTCATTTTTACGTAATTACCCTGTATTTTTATGTTAGTTTTATTGGTTCATGATCTGAAATTGTTATTGGATGAGTGTTGAAGCTTTCAATTAAATGCAGATGTTTCTATGAAATATAATTTCTATCTAATCTATCCCAGTCATTGTACTGTGGAGAATAATATGTAAATTCTGTCCAGGTTCATACTTTCTGAATTCACATCTTTTATACCAAATATTTCCATAAATTTCTTCAGAAATCTACCCTCTTTTTTATATTGTCCCTTTTAGTTCCCTCAGTACATCATCATTATTGCAAATCAAGTTCCAGTCCCCCATCTATAAGTAATATTCCCTGCTGAAAGCTGATTATTTCTCTCAAAATTCTCTTAAGCTCCATAATAGCAGTTTTTGATATAATATAAATACATACAAACATAACCCTCCTCCCTTGCTAATAGCCAATTACCACAAATCTACCAGTATTGTCTTTTTCTTCTTCTGCCGCTATTGGAGACCTTATAGCAATTACTATTAATTACTCCACTTTTCTTTTGTCCATGATATTCTGCTAAATGTCTATCCTAAAATCCTTTCTTTGTCAAATTCATGCTCATTTCTTTCCAAATGTGTCTCCTGCATAATAGCTATTTGCACTTTTTTATTTCTTAATATAATTTAATATTCTTTCCTTTTTACCTATACTTGCAAAGCTATTTACATTCCAGGATAGTAATGATGGCATAGCCATTATACTAAAAAGAAATTGTTCCCACTTGTTGTACTTGACATTTTTTAAATGCGTATTTACAGCTGTAGTTTTGCATATACACACCAATATTTGGCAGGCTGATCCTTTTTTACAGTAGTTTCTTTTCATTTCCATTTGAACCTCTGTCACATTTTTAAGACTTCTTTTAATGAAAATCCTTCAAACAAAAAAACTAAATACATTTTCAAAACATCCCCATACCCTATTAACTTAGAACCCTTAAAACTCTGTGCAGCTTCAAGAAATGAAGTTTAACCCTATAAATAGAAACAATTGTCCCAAATTGACACTGCTCCCATAGGCATTACCTAACCTAAAATTAAGGTTATCCTTTCTAAAACACATGCTTGTTCTTGCTTATACTGATTGTTTTCTCTTCTTATCTATATTCCCCTCCCAGATCCCAGATGTCAAAAACATTCTATATGCTTTCAGAAAATATTAACTTTTTGTCCTAAGAAAAAGTGCACTGGCTATCTTTAAATAAAAATAAATTGTACACTGTTCCATTAAATGCATTAAAGTATTAAGGCTGCTAGGGAGGTTGCTATCTCTTATTTACTTTCCATAATTCCATACTTTATTTTCCACTGAACAGCTTGCCATTGTACCTTTAAATTTTGCATTTCATTCAGCAAAAATAAATAAAATAAAATGCTCAGAACTCTCAAGATTAATTTCTTGCACCTGCAGACAGCTCATCTCCATTTAAAAGTAGTCAGCAATAAATCTTTATAAATTTCACTCAGAGCAGACTGACTCCCAATGAACATTTGCTAGTGGAGGAAAAAAAAAACAAGCCAATATCTTTGCAGATGTAAGAAGCTTAACATTTTCATGGTTTCGTCATTTTGTCATCTTCTAAAGCATATTAATAATATCTCTCTTACTACTTTCTCTTTTACTGACCTCTGGAAAATTGCAGACATTATACCCCGTCCAGAGTATACTTTCTCTGACAAACCAGGCTGGTTTGGGTCTAATGCATTACTGTCACCCCAAATATAATTTTGGAAAAGACTGTAGCCATACCACTTTAGTTGTATAATGAAGTCTTTGATTAATTTCTGTCTTGAATATTTTTGTTCCGAATTCTGTGTTGTCCATCCTTGGAAAGGTAACTGCTCAGAGTTGATTACTACCATTTAAATATTTAAAGGCTGTCTTATATTAAGAGTGAATAGTAAGGTGTGTTCTTGTTGTGGTTGTTTTGACTAACTGAAGAAATGCATGAGACCAATACCAATAAAACCAAACAGTCCAAAGTGCCAAATTGAACGACACATTCTCATTACAAAATACACTTTAAAATCTGTTGCAAAACGTACTTCAATGAGTCAGTTAAGTACTTTTGTTCCAAAACATCACAAGGAACTTCTTCAGAACTAATTACATTACATCATTAAGCTTCAATAAATGCTAATTACAAACCACATGACTAAAATAATTTCCTGTTACTCAATTAAACATTATATAATTAAACAAATACAAAGTACCCATTATAAAAACTTTCAAACTTCATATTGTTTTAACTTTAAAGTTAGGTTAACTGAAATTGCTTCATTTAACCCTGGATACATTGTAGCATTGAGAAGAAGCTGCCATCTCAATTATAAAGCATTAAGGTGTTCTTCTGTAGTAAACCCTGATGACTTAGAGGGATTTATGTATTTCTTGCATGAGATATAGGAAGAAAAATGATAACATCTATAGACTTGAATTCTTTAGTAACAGACTGGAATAATATTGATTCTACAACGTTTTTATGGAAATGGTTTACAATCTACATGCAGTAACAACAGTTGTTGCAAATGATAAACAAATCTGCCAGGAAACAGAGCATAGTAGATTTTGTTTGTTTTCCTAAGGAGATGATTGTTGATGTGCAGTGATCGCATGGTTATAAAAGATAAACTACTGCTGCATAATTGTGCCAAACTGAAATCTAAGCAATGCACAGTATATGAATAACAGGCTATATGGGAGCAAAACACTCACTACATAAAACTAATTGGAAATGTGCTCAGTGGAAAGACAGCAGGAAAGATATTGCAGACTTTGAAAGGGAAATTGTTTGAATGTAAAACATTGAAAACACATTTAATATCAGGAGTTATACACAGTAGGATGTATTTTCATAAGAACAAGATACTTAATTGACATGAGAGATGAACAATATAAGATATGGAACAAAAAAAAGGTTCCAGGTCGCCAGTGAGATAAATATTCAGTTCTTTATTTTAAATCCAACAACAAATGAGTGCTTTCGTCTACAATGTAAGACTTCTTCAGATAAAACAATACTGGTGCCACTCTTAATTTATATAAAATACATGTAAAATACCTTAATTAACCTAATTGTCTAATAATCAAAATTTTAAATTTTAAAGCGCCACCACCAAGTGGTTTCTGCCTCAAAGGTTATTGTACCCAACAACACAACCACCAAAAGTCTAAAAAATCCATTAATGAAATTAAAATAATAATTATGTAAAAAAAATAAATAAATACTTTAATCTTAAATATAGTCTTTAATATTAAATATAGCACTTTTTACGCTAAATTGTTGTAACGACAACAATGAATCACACTCTACCTGCTCTCTCTGCTAGAATAGCCTTAATACTAATATATTCATTCAGGCCTGGACTAATGTTAGCCTTAAGCCTCAATTGCCATCTAAGTTCCCTGTTTAGTAATATATTCCTCATATCACCTCCTCTAGGGTTATTTTTAACCAGGTCAATAATCCCAAACTTGAAACCACTGAATGAAGTACAAAAAACTGAATGTTTATAAAGGGCACTGGTTTCTTTCCTATTTCTGATGTCATATATATGTTCATATATTCTATCTTTCTTTGCCCTTTCAGTTTTTCCTATGTAAAATGATGAACACTTTGTGCAAATAGCCAAATATACCAACATCTTAGTTTGACAATTACCCCTACAAAATTGAACTATGCTACCTAAACCATTTTTCAATTTGATGAATTCTTCTTTATAAATGTGTGAACATTGTCCACACCTGCCACATGAACTGGTTGCTTTTTTGATGTTGTTTAAATTGTTACCCTTCTCAAGCAACCTTTTAAAATTAATTCCTGTCTTGTTTGTAAAATGAGGTTTATTACCTACCACCTCATAAACTTCTTTGTTGGTTTTTAGTATGGACCAATTATTTTCCACTATTTTTGTAAACAAGTCAGAAAACCCATTGTACTCAGTAACACATGCCCCTAGAAAGTTTTTTGTCTCTTTTTCAGGTTCCACTACTTTTATGAAAGGTTGACCTAATAAAGCCTTATATTTGGTCCCCCAACCATTATAGACTTCCTCTAAGATTTTGCCAACCATTTCTCTTGGGTATCCTCTCTCTACAAACTTTTCACCCAAGAAATTAAATTCATAAAGTAGGTCCTGAAAATCAGATGTCATCCTCGCTATCCTAACAGCCTGTCCTTTAATAAGGCTCCTTTTTTGGTGGAATGGGTGAAAACTGTCATGATGTAAATAACCATTGCACCATGTGTTCTTACGAAAGATCCTGGACTTAAAACCTTGTGGTACTTTACTAATAGTGATGTCAAGATAGTTTATACTCTGATCTTCGACATTATGTGTGAATGAAAGGAAATCAGTGGTGTGATTTAAATAATAAATAAATTCCTCCATATTTTCTTTTGAACCTTCCCAAATCACAAAAATGTCGTCCAAAAATCTCAAATAGCACTTAATTTGCTTCCTATATCCACTTTTTAATATATATCTTTCTTCCCATTCTAACATCACCAAATTGGTATAGATGGGGGCACAAGCTGCCCCCATAACTACGCCACTGACTTGTCTGAAGTACTCTCCTTGGAAGCCGATATAATTATTGTCTAGTATGACTTCCATAAGTTCCAGGATCAACAATTTTTGATCGTGGGGTAAATCTGGATGCTTGTGAATACTTTCTTTAAAAAATTCAAAACCCGCCACTCTAGGAATACATGTAAATAAATCCTTTACATCTATGGTTAAAAATTTACATTCTTCAGACCACATGTCATTGTTTATCTTACCAAGAAAGTCCCAAGAATCCTTAACCAAGTGTTCCTGCTTTACAACTATATTTTTAATAGTTTTGTCAATATAAACTGCTAGGGGATGAGTTTTAGAATTTTTTGCTGAGACTATAGGTCTAAATGGGAGCTCTAAAGTGGATTTATGAACTTTAGGTACACCAAACAATTGTGGAATAATTGGATGTAATTGCCTCAAAAAATGATATGTCGATTTCTCAACTCTATTTGCAATCAAATATGCATCCAAAAGGGAGTCTATCCTCCTATAAGCTATTTGTATCTCATTATGTGACACTAAAGCGTAGGTGTTCGAGCCCATCAAGATGTTAGTTAGAACATTTTTGTATTCCTCATGGTTGTACAAAACCACTCCCCCACCTTTGTCCGGCTTCATATTGACTAAGACAACTGTGCAAATAACGGTTATCAATTTGTAAGCATTTATATTTAAACAACATTTTTTTCAAAGGAAAAAATCATGTCCTTTATAAGATATGGAAATAAGGTCAAATTATAACTTTGAAAACTCAACTGAATAAACTGGAAAGAGATTAAACACAGATTGAAAGAAGATCAGGAAAGTTTTGAGGCAATTTATATGAAGATATTGCACATAATAGGAAACGATTTCAAAGACATGTAAGATGTAATAGGAGTAAATATATACAAACAGGTAAACAGTTTATAGATTCTAAAAGCTATTTCCAAACACAAAAGACTGCAAATATATTTGCTATTTTTTTTGTAAAACAGTTTGACTCCACAAAGAGTGATGTCATTTGTGATTGTAATATCTAGGTAACTTCAGATACTGAAATTAAATTAGATTATGTTGAAAAGTACTATGCAAATAGTAAAGCACAGGAATAAGACAGGATTAGAAACAGTGATCAGGAACACTTCATTGTGATCTTACAGTACTATTACATCTGTGATTCACCAGATCATTTATGTATGGAGCAATTCCTCAAGATTAGAGGCATGTATGTATTAAACCCATCTTTAAGGTAAAGATGAATATAACTAATCTAAAGTTGTACAGACTCATAAGTCTGTTTCTTGTTGTGGAAAAATAATGACAAATGTTATTTTATTTGTTTATTTTATAATTTATTGTCAAAAGTTGAAAGACTGGGGTGTGAAATCAGATATCATCATGTTCAGGTTGTAAATAGTTCAGTATCTATTTGTAAGATGATGTTCAATTATAATATAATATCTGTAAAGAAAGTGTGCTGTAATGTAATTTATGCAAATTTATCTTCAGCCTTTGATAGGGTCATACATAAACACTGATCAATAAATTTGAACAACTGTGTATTAATGTAATCTTGATAAGATTGATAGCTGCACTGATTTACATATAGTACAAGGCAAGTATCATACAGCAACTGGGCAGGTGAAATTCAATGTTTCAGTCAAAATGTCCCACAGAGCTATGTCCTGGGCTCATCCTTGTTTAGGTTAGAGCTTTCTGATTTATCTTTTTCATTTGAGGTGTTCTATAGTCTGTACAGAAATGACTTACATCTGGGAAGACTGATTACATCTGTTATGGATAGGGCATGCATGCAGAAGAACTTGACCAAGTAGACCAGGTGGACACAAGAGAGCAATATGCTAACAAATGCAGCAAAAGCTAAAGATATGGGATTTGAAAGACATAGAAGAGTGACTGTTTAATACAGCATACAGTGAATGCAATTATGGATTCATTTAAGGATTAGGGTACATGGATAGATAGAGCTGTGAGTTTTTTGATCATGTCAACTGGCAGGTTAATGATATTTATAGACCTATAGGCGGTATAAAAAGATTTATAAAATCTAAGAAATTATAATTGGTAAAATCATAGTTTGTAGGTTGCATTAAACCCAAACTAGAGTATGGGATAATAAAAAGTATGGAAACCTTATAAGAAAACTAGTAGAGTAAGTTAACCAGCATTCAGCAGAAAGTTATCAGTGGTAGACACTGATGTGAATGTTACCAAGAAAGATTCTTGGAAGGGTTTTAAACAAATAGCCATAAAACATCTTTTAGCTCACAAAATAGTAATGGATAAAACATCTGAACTTCAGATACTGCTGACTGAGGACTGACAGGGTTCAGTACTTCTGCCCCACTTATTAACCCCATACACCAGTACGCCAGTTCTCTTATAATATACTTAAGAAAAAAAAACTGCATTCCTTTACAGAGATGACATAATCTTATAGGAGTCAGAAAATTTTCTAGCTGCAGTTTATAGTAATCTTACGTGTACTTTTGCCCAGTTCTGTCTGGCTTTAGCACATCTGGGAGTTAAAGTTAATCTTGGTAAATTTAAAATGCTGTCCTTCTTAGAACTCACATCGCATATATGTCTGAAGAGGAACAGAACTAGATGGATATACAAACAAGTGCATTCATTCTGAGAGTCTGGCTTGACCCTTCAGTCACTTTATGTACACTCCGTTAATAAAATGGTGGGCAGAATTTCAGCATTGCTATGTTCCTGAGATGGCTTCACCAACATGCTAACCAAACAGAGAAGGTACTCAACAGGTAAAGGATTTTTGCTTCATACACTGGAGCATTCACTACAGGTAGTTCAATATCTGAACATAGCTTATCAGTACTGCACACTATACAAATCAGAAATTGCCAATTTATTATTGCAGTTAATGAGAGAAAGCATTACTACCAAACTCAGTGTGGCTAGGCTGTTGTCAGCTTTGGAGTTACCTTCTTACTTCATCCCTTGATCTACTGGTTGGTCAGTTTTGATCTCTGCACACCTCTTTACTCCCTTATCACTATCAAGCAATACTCCATGACCCTGAACTGGCTGAACCCTCAGAAATCTGCCTAATTTTACCTTATTTTACAGTAGCTTGCACAGATAATTTTACAGTAGCTTGCACAGATAGGACATTTTCTGACACAGCCCCACTGTAGAACTCTTTTCCATCTAACTTTGTTCTTTACTCATGCTTCCTGCATTACCAGACAACTTAAATCACTTCTCCAGCATGGAAGCAACTATTGCTTCCTAGGCATAACTTTATCTAATAACTTGTAACATGTTTGCAGCTGCAAGATCATAATGATGTCCTAATTATCCTTTGAATGTGTACCTGAACTTTTTTCATTGTTATGCTATGCTGTTACTCTTTTTATATTGATCTGATACATGCTCTTTATGTTTTGTTTCCTTACTGTAAGTAGGTCATGACTGAAAAAGGGTAAGTGAGGTCCCTTCCACTTACTAGTAGAAAATAAATGCATTCAAGATCATAATGCTTATGTCATCCATTAGGTCTTCTGTGGTTTCCTAAGATTTGCAAAATTGGAGAATGGGCTGGTACATGTTCACTATCAATCCTTTTTAACAAATTTTACTGACTTCAGTCTCTATAGCTACTGGCCCCTCACCTTTGTTGTTCTTCATCTGCTTGGTAACAAGTTTCTTTAATGGTAGAATTAGTAAGAGGTTCTCCTAAAAGGAAGGTGTTTAGTGGCAAACTTGATAGTGGCATCTGTTACAAAGAAATCACAGTTCAGGTGTATTCCTTCTGGCTAGCTCACATGGTTTCATTTTAGTTAAGCATTGTTGTGTCATCTTATAGGTTCATAGGTAGGTACTAGGCTATCTGCTGAAGGGCATTTATAAGCCTAGTCAGAGTGTGTCGGCTTTCGCCGCCCCATTGATTAATTAACTAATCCTCTGTCAAGCAGAGCCAATGAAATGATCCCAGGGGTGTATTTTCTGTTACCCATCCACTTGTCAAGGTTTCTCTTGAAGAGTGTTAGTGAGGGGCTCTGCCTGATGTAATTTGGAATTTTGTTCCAAAGCATGGGGAGTCTCTGTGACAGGAATCTATCCCTCCAGCATGTTCTATTTATTGTTGTGGTGAGGTTTAGCTCACCAGAGCGTGTGGCTCGCAGTGGCTTGGATTTCTTTAGGTGGAGCATGTCTATCAATTCTGAGTTGGACATGGCTTTTTAAGTCAGGCAAAGATCACCTCTGAATAAGCGATATGCCACTGAGTACAGCCGGAGTTTTTTCAGTCATGTTTGAGACCAGTAATCCTCTTGGTGAGGTACTTTTGTGGTCTTTCCAGCTGTTGGAAGTGTCTTGTGAGGTACATCCCAAATGGGGCATTGTATTCTATGATGGGTCTAATGAGTGACGAGTAGAGGCGTACTTTAACCTCTTTATTTGTAGATGCGAACCCTTTAGTAATTAGATGGGCCACATAGAAGGATGTCCTAACTACTTTGGCAATATGATTGTCAAAGGAGAGAATACTATCTACCTGGGTCCCCAGATCTCTTATTACCTCTTCTCTATTAAGGGGGCTTCCACCTATGTGGTAATTTGTGGGTGTTTTATTTTTCCCAAACGGGATGACTATGCATTTTTTGGCATTTAGCTTGATGCCATGACTTTGACACCAGGTGTCCGTCTCAGTAAGGCCCTTTTAGAGGATGTCCATGTCAGCCAGAGAGTCAGTTATGGCTCCCAGTTTGCAGTCATCGGCGAACTTGGTTAGCCATAGTCCTCCTGTGTTTGCCTGTACTTCTGAAAAGTATATGCAGAACAGTAGGAGTCCCAGGACCGAGCCTTGTGGGACACCACTTGTGACTGGTTTAGAGTCGGACCTGGAGTCCGCTATTCTTACCATGTGAGTTCTGTCTGTAAGCCAGTTGGCAACCCATCTCATGACATAGGGGTTTATGTTCAGGCTGGTGAGTTTTTCTGTAATACCTGAGTGGGGAATGGTGTCAAAAGCCTTGGTGAGGTCAAGGTAGGCTGTGTGAACCACCTTTCCCTCGTCTATGACCTTGGTGACTGTCTCAAAGAAGTCAACCAGGTTTAGTAGGCATGATCTGCCCTTAACAAAGCCGAACTGGGTCAGGTCAAGTGTTTGGAGGTTCCCAATGTCTTTGTTAATGAGTTCCATGATGATGTGCTCCATAGTCTTGCAGACAAGGCTAGTCAGGCTTATGGGGCGATAGTTACCAGGGTCAGTTGTGGCCCCTCCTTTGTGGAGAGGAATAACCGTTGCTGTACACAATTCTGTGGGCACATAGCCTGTGGAGAGGCTGAGGGTGAACAGCGTGTTTAGGTGGGAGGGTTAGTTCATTCTGTAGTTTGTGCAAGATGTAGCCTGGGACACCATCTGGTCTGATTGACACTGTGTTTTTGGCTTTTGAAAGGGAAGGGCTGTTTTCACCTGTGCGTCTGTGATTTTTGGGACAATACACTTTTCCAGTATTGTTGTGGGCCCTTTTGGAGGCGAGAGGGGGGTGAAGTTTGCACTGAATCTATCTGCCAGGATGTTGGCAATATCAGTAGGTTCAGTATATTTTGTGCTATTTTGCACTAGTTCAGTGCATATCTGTGAGTTGCCACTTAGATTCTTAGCATAACTAAATAAAGCTTTGTGGTTATCTTTTGAATCCTTCGAAGTTAGCCTTGGATGATTTCATGAGGGACCTCACTTTCTTACTGATACTGATCAGGGATGTCTTTCCTTCTTGGGATTTGCTTTTTTTCTGAACTGGTTTCCTCCTTCTATTGTATAGCCTGTTTATTACAGGAGTCCACCAAACTGTTTTCCTTCTCTTAGAGGAGTTTGTCTTGGTTTTGTTAGGGATGGCATGATCTATGCTTCCTTGTAGGTGCTCATAGAGTGCATTTGTAAAGGTTTCTGCATCTTGGGCAGCGTTATCCTTTAGCGTGGGGGCTGTGAAACTTACCACCTCTGTCTTAAGTAAGGTGAAGTTTGCTTTAGAAAAGTTTTTTACTGTGGTTTCCTTAATTGGGGGTGGTGGTGGTGGACATCCACAGTGATTAGTTTATGGTCTGATCTAACCAGTGACGGGTTGACCTCTGGTGTGGAACACCTGTTGCCCATGTTGGTGATGACCAGATCCAATATGTTTTCACCTCTGGTAGGGGAGTTTACCAGCTGATCCAGGGCGTTTAAGTTGATGAATTCCAGGAAGCGCTGGGCCTGGGAATTTGTACTCGAGTAGTTTTCGCAGTGAATGGTAGGTTAATTGAAATTGCCCAATATCACGGTGTTTGGTAGGACCTTCATGTTTTCCAGTGTCTCCAGAAAAGTGAAGTGGTGGTCCTGAGTCATGGAGGGTGATCTGTAGCAGACCACAATTTGCAGATTTGCCTGATGTTAGTTGCACATGGAAGATCTCAGAGGTATCATGCTGCGCCACTAACCTGGAGGTGTAGGTATCCTTGATGAATATGGATACACCCCCTCCTTTTGTGTTTCAGTCTGTGTTCTCTGGCTGAAACGTGTGGTATGAGTTGTAGCCCGGTAGTGATGGGGTGCTCTCTGGAGCCTTGAACCAGGTTTCGGTTACTGCACAGATGTCTACGTTCTCCATACTGAGGAGTGCTTAGAGCGTGTGCATTTTGAGATTTAAACTCCTGGCGTTGAGTAGCATAACCCTCAGTTTTTTGTTAATTGTGCTGTTTACGGAGGTGGGTTTGACTTTTGAGCCTTGCCTAAAAAAGCACTATGGGGGCAGCAAGAGCCTTGGCCAGTATTCGAAAGCCTAGGGGTGACAGGTGCAAGCCATCTCTTGCGAAGCAATGCGGCTTGTCGAGCATGTCATCCCAGGCTGACAGACACTGGATCCCCTTTGAATGACACCAGAAGCTTAGCCAATTGTTGAAATTGTTATTTTTTTCTTTATACTGAGGTATCATTCTTGGTGAGGGCAGGACGCTATTCAGGTCAGGGTCATACCAGCCTGGGCTACATGATCAGAGAGCTCTTCCATGTCTCTTTTCATGTAGTCCAGGGAGGTACATCTCAGGTCATTCACACCAACATGAACAATGACAGAGTCATATTTGTACTTGTTCTGGAGTCACCAGAGTGCCTGTGTTATGTGGTGGATTCTGGCTCCTGACAGGCAGCTAACAGTAACCTTCTGCTTGTCCAGTCTAGTGAGTGGGATGTCAGTGTGCCTGACTATAGAGTCACCTATTACTGGTGTGTTAGGTATGTTATTTTGCCTTAAGATAAATATTGAGATAAAAAGGTAATACAACCATAAAGGCTTGGAGTTCACATGGTTTGTGGAGACTGGAAGATGTTCTGGATGTTGTGTTTGTCAGTATAGCACTGAGGCTCTTTGGCCTTGTCATGCTACCATTTCTTTTTTGTGTATGAACCTTATTTGAGCTGCTGGTATCAGTCTTTCTTTAGTTGGTATAGGTAAAAATCACATGACTCTTACTTAAACCTGCTAGATGTGATCACCATCCAACCAAAAAACCTACTCATGGATGCCTGAAACTCACAGGCACAATGCTTCCTTGACTTTATTAACACAAACACCCTGGAACAGGTAGTCCACACTTCAACCAGAAGAACAAGCGATCAAACATACTGGATCTGGTACTCATCAACCTGGAAGTGAGCTACAATGCCCTCCATGTCATGTCGTCAGTATTAAGGATGGATCACAAAGCTGTCTCCTTTGAAGTAAAAATCAGTCCAGAAAACCCAGCTATATAGAAACATTATGTTGTAATTGTCTTGCCTTCATGCAACTACATTATGATAAAACTGGGTTTTGTAACCACTTACCCCAAAAACTATATTTATCTTAATGACATATTTCTTTTTATACATCTTGAAAGAGCTTTGCTATACTGCTGATTATTGACACTGTATACCATTGTATTGCTGCTTAATGCCTTGTAATAATCCTGTAACATTGCTGTTTAATGCTAATTTATAATGAAAATTGTATAATATGTTGGAGCTTTTCTCCCCGGGCCTCCGCTGAAAAAGGGTTCTTCAGCTCAGTCGGACAAACCCAGTCAACAAATGTTAAATAAATAAATAAGAAATAAATCAATAACAGCTAGGAACTATTCTAAGTCCTAAGCAGCCAAGTTCTCCGGATTATGCAGAATGCTCCGCATTCATCTATAAATGAACCCACTGTTCAGCAATGAACAACTTTGGCTCCACTACATGGCTTTTGATTGGTTCATATGCCACAATTACTGCCAGTCAGCATCATGGTATACAAACCAATCAAATAGCTGCTTCACTGTTCTTCATTGCTACATTCTAATGCCATTTCTCATTTCTGAAGCTTTGAGTGCCTTCCATTTCTGTGTACAGTTTCATCTTTATAGATCAGCCATCCTGTCATACTCTGTTCTTTGAATATATCTATGACTACCTGTCAGAAATAATTCATCACTGTTTTTCCTTAACTGATGTGCCATTTTGTGACTGTAGCACAGGGCTGTGATATTCTTTGGACTGACTAGGGCTTAGCAAATGTGAGTTTAATAAAGCTCTTCACAGTATGACTACATCTTCTACCACATTTATGTTTTTTTCTCTTGCCTCTAGAAGACACAAACCCTACTTGGTCAGTTACTTAAACCTGCATTAGTTGAATACACTTTTTTGATTAAATATAAAGGTCAAATATGTTTTGGTAATCCATTGGGTTAGGTGATTCAACACAACTGTACTGATGGCATAGTTAAGGTGTATCTTTAGAGATTACAGTGCCAGGTACTGCAGTAGTAAGGCAAATCTATTCCAAATTAATTTACTCAAAAAAGTAGCGATACTGGTTTACCAAGAATAAGGAACAGATATTTTGCTCCAGATGGAAGACTCCTCTCAGTCCACTGCATGAAATAAAACAATGTTTTGTATAGAAGAAACTGTTTATCAGTACATGGGTAACAAAATACTAAAAGCAAAAGCAGATAGGGTAACCAATGATGCCATCAGCTGCAGTTTAAAAGAAAATCCCTGTATAAGACAGGAAGGTCAAAAAACGACATGTTACCTAACGTGTTAGTCTTCAAACAAAGGCATCTGTTTTTCTTTTTGAAATGATTGTCCACTAGATTGGAAGATTCCAGCAAAGGCTGTGATCTTTTATTACAGAGAATCTTATTCCAAACATTCAGACTGTTCGCCTAGAATGCTTTGGAGCTACTGTAGAGACTGGACCTGTACTTGCACTTAGTGTATACAGTATGTGAAACTGGTTGTGTGACTTGTAACAGGTCTGTTAGAAAATGTAGTAAATGTAGCAAGTGGTATTATTGAACATGTGATTTTAATTTTGATTTTGTATGGAAGTGCTGTTTCATGTACTTATGGTGTGGTTATGGTATTTCAGATTATAAGTTTTGGATGTGACTCAAGTGTTTCGTATTGAATTTTACAAGTGCTCTACCAGGCCCCATGGCAATGGCATGTTTCGCACAGTGCAAAAATAAGATGTTCCACATTTTGACTGTTTCTCACACATTGCTAGGGCTTGTGTTCCACACTGGCATCTTAAAAGGTTGAGACCTATGTCTAAGTCAAACTACAGTAAACTCCCCGTTATCTGGGACTCAAGCAACAAGCACTCTCAAGCAACCGACATTTGATCGACTCATATGCTGGCATACTAGCCAATCAAAAATTGCAAAACGGAGCCTCTTCTGTTCAATGCGGGACAGCGGACTGTTCTGCATTGAGCAGAAAAGGCTCTGTTTTGCCATTTTTGATTGGCTCGCATGCCAGCATACAAGCCAATCAAAAATCCCAAAGGGAAGCCTCTTCTTTTCAATGCAAAACAGCCTGCTGTTCTGCATTGAACAGAAGAGGCTACACTTTTCCATTTTTGATTGGCTCATATGCTGGCATACGAGCCAATCAAAAATCCCAAAGGGAAGCCTCTTCTGTTCAGTGAGAACAGCCTGCAGTTCTGCATTGAATAGAAAGAGGCTCCACTTTGTGATTTTTGATTGGCTCATATACCAGTGTACAAGCCAATCAAAACTCGCAAAGTATATCTCAAGCAACCGGCACAAACACTTAACTGGCATCTACCAATCCCCACGGGTGCCGATTAAGTGATACTTTACTGTTTCATAGTTTCATAGTTTCATAGTAGTGTACTAGGCTATCTGCCCTGGGGCATTTACAAGCCTAGCCAACAATGATGTGGCTTACGCCACCCCATATTATATAGTTGTGCCTCTCTAGTAGTGACACATGTGGGACCCCATTATTTAGTAAACTATACCTCTGTCTAGTAGTGACACTGAGGTGACTCCTGGGGTAAACTTACGATCTCCCATCCATGCATCGAGATTTTTCTTGAACAGTGCCAATGAAGGGCTCTGTCTCACATGAACTGAGATTTTGTTCCAGAGTACGGGTAACCTCTGTGTTATGAATCTATCCCTCCAGCATGTTTTATTCATATTTGTGCAGAGGTTGAAATCTTTAGCTCACGTGGTTCTGGTGGATCTGGATTTTTTGAGATGGTGCATGTCCATCAGTTCTTGGTTGGACATGGCCCTATATGTTAGGCACAAATCACCTCTGAGCTGGCGGTATGCTACTGAATAGAGCTGGAGTTTCTTTAATCTAGCTGGATAAGGCACATGTTTGAGACCCATGATCCTCTTGGTGAGGTACTTCTGGGGTCTTTCCAGTTGTTGCATGTGCTGGGTGAGATACATCCCAAATGGAGCATTATATTCAATCATGGGCCTGACAAGTGAGGAATATAGAGGTACAATGACCTCCTTTGATCTGGATGAGAATCCCTTCATGATGAGATGGGCAAGGTAGAATGTCTTTCTGACCACTTTGGCAACATGGTTGTCAAAGGAGAGGTCACTATCGACTTGAGTCCCTAGGTCTCTGATTACTTCTTCCGTACTCAGTGGGTTATTGTCTATGTGATAATTTGTGGGTACTTTGTTTTTCCCAAAGGGGATGACTATACATTTTTTGGTGTTAAGTTTGAGGCCATGATTCCGGCACCAGTTGTCCGTTTCAGTGAGACATTTCTGTAGGATGTGTGTGTCAGCAGGAGAATCAACTATGGCACCCAGTTTGCAGTCATCTGCAAACTTTGTCAGCCATAATCCTCCCATATTTGCTTTCACATCCGAGAAGTAAATGCCGAATAAGAGTGGTCCCAAGACTGAGCCCTGTGGGACACCACTCGTGACTGGTTTTGAGTCTGACATGGCTCCAGCAATTTTGACCTTATGGGTTCTGTTTTTTAGCCAGTTTGCTACCCATCTTGTGACATATGGATTTACATTTAGGCTGCTGAGCTTGCCTATGATGCCAGAGTGTGGTATCGTGTCAAAGACTTTAGCCAAGTCCAAGTAGGCAGTGTGGACAGCCTTGCCCTCGTTGATGGCACTAGTGACTGTCTCGAAGAAGTCAACCAGGTTTAAGAGGCAGGATCTGCCTTTTACAAAACCGAACTGGGTGGGATCAAGGGTCTGCAGATCTCCAATATCGCCATTTATGAGTTCCATGATGATTCTTTCCATAGCCTTGCCGACCAGGCTGGTCAGACTTATGGGGCAGTAGTTACCAGGGTCAGTAGAATTTCCCCCTTTGTGGAGTGGGACCACTGTTGCTGTGCGCCAGTGTTCAGGTACATATCCTGTAGTGAGGCTAAGATTGAATAGCATTTTTAGGTGTGGGTTTAGTTCATCTTGAAGTTCACGTAACACGCAACCGGGGATACCATCGGGTCCCATAGATGCTGTGTTTTTTGCTTTGTTTAGTGCTGATTTCACCTGTATGTCTGAGATGACAGGTAGGTTACATTCAGCAGGGATAATTACTACATCTTTAGGGGGTGAGGGAGGGGAGAAATTTGCACTGAACCTATCTGCCAGAATATTGGCAATGTCGGTAGGGTCAGTGAATTTTTGTCGTTGTGTACCAACTCAGAGCATATCTGAGAATTTCCTCCCAAGGTTCTGACATAATTGAAGAAGGCCTTGTGATTGTCTTTGGTATCCTTGGCAATCTTTCTCTCAAAGTTGGCTTTAGATGTTTTTATGAGAGAACGTAGTTTTTTACTTGTGCTGATCAGGGAAGCCTTTCCCTTGTGGGATTTGGCTTTGTCCTGCAGTAGCTTCCTTCTTTTGTTGTACAGTTTGTTTATAGCCAGGGTCCACCAAACCGGGCGTTTTCCCTTGGTGGAGAGGGTCTTGGTTTTAGTTGGGATTGCTTGATCCATGCATTCTTGGAGATGTCCGTAGAAGGCTGTTGTGTAGGATTCAGCATTTTGGGATGTGGTTTCCATTAACCCAGTAGGTTTAAAGGATATCATTTCTGACTTAAGGAGTGTAAAGTCAGCTTTTGAAAAATTTTTCACTGTAGTCTTTTGTTCTGGGGGTGGGGGTGGGATATGTACATCCAACGTGATCAGTTTATGGTCAGATCTTACTAGTGAGGGGTTTATATCCGGTACGGAGCATTTGGACCCCATGTTTGTGATAATCAGGTTAAGTATATTATCTCTCCTCGTAGGAGAAGTGACCAGTTGCTCCATAGCATTTGAGTTAATGAATTCCAGGAATCTTTTGGCTAGTGTGTTAGGGCTAGAATAGTGGGCCCAGTCTATGTTGGGGTAGTTGAAGTCACCCAATATGATGGTGTTTGGTGTGACATTCATATCCTCCAGTGTTTTCAGGAATGCTTGATGGGATTCCTGGGATTGGGAGGGTGTTCTATAACATGCGACGAGTTGTATGGCAGTTTTGCTTATGGTGAGTAAAACTTGTATGGTTTCTGATGCTTCATGGGTAGCCACCAATCGAGAGGTGTAGGTGTCCTTTATGAAAATGGACACTCCCCCTCCCTTTGTGGTTCGGCCTGGAACTTGAGGCCGAAAAGCATGATATGAGGTATAGCCTGGTAGCGTTGGAGTGCTCTCAGGAGCCTTGAACCAGGTTTCAGTTACTGCACAGACATCGATGTTCTCCATACTGAGAAGTGCTTCGAGTGCCTGCATCTTGAGATGTAGACTTCTGGCGTTGAGCAGCATTACCCTTAATTTTTTTCCATTTTTGTTTTTTACGGAGGTTGATTTGTCTTTTGAGCATTGCCTAAAAAAGGCACTATGGGGTTGGCAAGAGCCTTGGCCAGTATCCGGAAGCCCAGTGGTGACAGGTGCAAGCCATCCCTTGCGAAGCAACGCGGCTTGTCCAGCATGTCATCCCAGGCTGACAGACATTGGATCCCCCTAGAATGACACCAGTGATTAAGCCAATTGTTAAAATTGATCATTTTGTCTTTGTACTGTGGCATCATTCTTGGTGAAGGCAGGATGCTGCTCATGGTCAGGGTCATACCAGTCTGGGCTACATAATCGGAGAGCTCCTCAATGTCTCTTTTCATGTAGTCCAGGGATACACCCTGTATATCCTATTAAGTGACAGGTTGTTAAAATTCAAGGCTCACCCTATCCCTGAGACCACAGCTACCTTTGCAGCATTATTTCAGAGTCCCTATGCAAACATGTGAATGCCTGCAGAGAGACTGCAGTACCTACCAGACATAAATCCAAATCAAACACTAAAAACAAACTGCACTGCTGGAATCCTCACCTAAACAAATATAATAAAAGAAGAAAACTCATAGCCAAAATCAGGAAGAGTAACTCTCTTAAAGACAAGTGCTCTCTTATACAACTAAACAAGACACTAAGAGGTCTAAATAAGTCTACAAGGGCAACTACATCCTCACAAACTCCCCTTGAGTACCTCGTTCCCCATTGGCCCTTTTTTCAATTATAAAGGAATTCCCAATACTATTCTAGCATGTCCAAAGGTCAGTTGTCAATCTCCTCTCAGGTCCAGCTGGTGAATCTGGGAATCTTGAGGCAATGTTACAACTGCCTCATGTACACAGACAACCCTCTCCTCCTCCCAACAAATTCCAACACATGTGAGAGATGCAACCATATAGCCATACTGGAGGCTAAGCTCTCTCAACTCAGTACTGGCGAAACCAGTCAGGAGGAGAAGGAAACCACACTCACTACAATTCCAGTCTCACATAGATCTACCACTACAGCAAACCAAACACATAAACACACAAAAACATACTTGGAGACTCTAAATAAAAATCTGCCTAAGCAGCAGAGACCTCCAAAGCAGACACCCAAGCAACCACTACCCCAAAACAAAACACGTGCAACACATAGCTCACAATGCCAGTGTGCAGAACAGTCACAGCCCTTAAGGCTAAACAACACATCTGATACACTTGTAATAGGTGACTCTATCGTCAGGCACACTGATGTCCCACTCACCAGGCTGAACAAGGAGAAGGTCACGGTGAGCTGCCTGTCAGGCACTAGGATCCGCCACATAACACAAGCACTCAGGTCACTCCAAGGCAAGTACAAATATGACTCAGTCATTGTCCATGCTGGTGTGAATGACCTGAGACGTACCTCCCTGGACTACATGAAAAGAGACATAGAGGAGCTCTCTGAGCATGTAGCCCAGGCCGGTATGACCCTGACCTTGAGTAGCATCTTACCCTCACCAAGAATGATGCCACAATATGAAGACAAGATGATCAATTTCAACAATTGGCTTAAGTATTGGTGTCATTCAAAGGGGATCCAATGCCTGTCAGCATGGGATGACATGCTCGACAAGCCACGATGCTTCGCTAGGGACGGCTTGCACCTGTCACCCCTGGGCTTTCGGATATTGGCAAAGGCTCTTGCTACCCCCATAGTGCCTTTTTTAGGCAAGGCTCAAAAGACAAACCCGCCTCCATAGGTATCACAAGGGATAAGAAACTAAGAGTAATGCTACTCAACGCCAGAAGTCTAAACCTCAAGATGCATGCACTCAAAACTCTCCTTAGCATTGAGAACATCGATATCTGTGCAGTAACAGAAACCTGGTTCAAGGCTCCCGAGAGCACCCCAGCACTACCAGGTTATACCTCATACCATGCTTTTCGGCCCCAAAACTTGGACCGTACCACAAAAGGAGGGGGAGTATCAATATTCGTCAAAGATACTCACACCTCCAGGTTGGTGGCACAGCATGAAGCATCAGAGACTATCCATGTGCAACTAACAGTGGGTAAAACTGCCTTCCAGTTTATAGCCTGCTACAGATCACCCTCCCAAACCCAGGAACCCCACTTGGCCTTCCTGAGAACAGTGGAAAATATGAAGGTATCTCCAAACACCATTATATTGGGCGACTTCAACTACCCAAACATAGACTGGGAGCATTACTCTAGCTCCAACACCCTAGCCCAAAGGTTCCTAGAATTTATAAACTCAAATGTATGGAACAACTTGTTACCACTCCCACAAGAGGGGAAAACATACTGGACCTGATCATCACCAACATGGGGACTCTATGCTTCAGATCAGAAGTGTATCCCTCACTGGTAAGATCAGACCATAAACTA
This sequence comes from Protopterus annectens, assembly GCF_019279795.1. Taxonomy (NCBI): domain Eukaryota; kingdom Metazoa; phylum Chordata; order Ceratodontiformes; family Protopteridae; genus Protopterus; species Protopterus annectens. The sequence continues at coordinate 95,183,344 of NC_056739.1, read as the reverse complement.
ATCTCACTGGATATTCACATCCCGACTCCACCCCCTGCCCTGAAAACCACAGTGAAAAACTTCTCTAAAGCAAATTTCACACTCCTCAAAACTGAGGTGGAATCCTTCAGAGCCCCCGTGCCTGTGGAAAATACGGCCCAGACCGCAGAATCCTTTATAAACGCATTCTATGAACACCTTCAGGAATGCATGGATCATGCAATCCCAAATAAAACCACGACTCAATCCTCCAAAGGCAGACGTCCTGTCTGGTGGACCCCAGCCATAAACAAACTATACAATAGAAGGAGGAAGCTTCTACATGATAGAGCAAAATCCCAAAAAGGGAAGGCATCTCTGATCAGTATTAGCAAAAAACTACGGGCACTCATAAAATCGTCTAAGTCCTGCTTCGAGAGAAAAATTGTACAGGACACTAAGGATAATCACAAGGCTTTCTTAAGTTATGTTAGGAACCTGGGTGGGAATTCCCAGATATGCTCAGAATTAGTCCAAAATGACAAAAAATACACCAAACCCACAGACATTGCCAACATCCTAGCTGACAGGTTCAGCGCAAACTCCCTCCCCCTCCCCACCAAAAGGGCAAATATCTATCCCAGCAGAGTGCTGCCCCCCTGACATCTCAGATGCTCAGGTAAGAGCTGCCCTCTCCAAAGCAAAAAACACAGCATCAATGGGACCAGACGGTGTCCCAGGCTGCATCCTACATGAACTCCAAGAAGAGCTAAACCCAAACATAAAACTACTGTTCAATCTCAGCCTTACTACAGGACATGTACCCAAAGAGTTCCGTACAGCAACAGTGGTCTCTCTCCACAATGGTGGTGCCTCAACGGATCCTGGAAACTATCGCCCCATAAGCCTGATTAGCTTGGTCTGCAAAGCTATGGAAAGGATCATCATAGACCTCATAAATAAAGATATTGGGGACCTACAGACACTGGATTCTACCCAGTTCGGCTTTGTTAAGGGCAAATTCTGCCTCTTAAACCTGGTTGATTTCTTTGAGACAGTCAATAAGGCCATTGACGAGGGGAAGGTGGTCCACACAGCCTACCTGGACCTTGCAAAAGCCTTCGATACAATACCCCACTTGGGCATTATAGATAAGCTCACCAGCTTAAATATAAACCCCTATGTCACTAGATGGGTTGCAAACTGGCTCAAGGACAGAACCCACATGGTTAGAATTGCTGGAGCCATGTCAGACTCCAAACCAGTTACAAGTGGTGTCCAACAAGGCTCAGTCCTGGGACCTCTCTTGTTCGGTGTATATTTCTCGGAGGTACAGGCCAACACGGAAGGACTGTGGCTGACCAAGTTCGCAGATGACTGCAAACTGGGCACCATAATCGACTCTCCAGCCGACACAAGCATCCTCCAAAAGGGCTTCATAGAAACAGACAACTGGTGCCAGAGCCATGGCCTCAAGCTAAATGCCAAAAAGTGTATAGTCATCCCCTTCGGCAAAAACAAAGTGCCCACAAATTACCACATAGGTGATAATCCATTAAGTACAGAAGAAGTAATTAGGGACCTGGGGACCCAAGTTGATAGCAATCTCTCATTTGACAACCACGTGGCCAAAGTGGTTAGAAAAACATTTTATATAGCCCACCTAATCATGAAGGGATTCACATCTAGATCAGGGGAGGTCATTGTGCCTCTTTACTCATCCCTCATCAGGCCCATAACTGAGTACAATGCCCCTTTTGGGATGTACCTTACCAGACACCTGCAGCAACTGGAAAGACCCCAAAAGTACCTCACCAAGAAACTCCAGCTCTACTCAGTGGCATACCGCCTGCTCAGAGGCGATCTGTGCCTGACGTATAAAGCCATGTCCAACCCGGAATTAATGGACATGCTGCACCTCAGAAAATCCAAATCCCATCAAGCTATGCGCTTGAGAGACTTGAACTTCAGCACTGAAATAAATAGGACATGCTGAAGGGACAGATTCATAACCCAGAGGCTCCCTTCACTCTGGAATAAAATCCCAGCCCAGGTTAGGCAGAGTCCCTCATTGACTCTCTTCAAGAGGAATCTTGATGAGTGGATGGGAGATCGTAGGTTTACCTCTGGTATCACTTCTGTGTCACTGTTAGACAGAGGCACAGTATACTAACCTCGAAAAAGGGCATAGCAAAATTAATTTAAAATGGGTGACGAAAGCCAAACACACTCTGGCTAGGCTTATAAATGCCCTAGGGCAGATAGTCTAGTATGAACCTATGAACCTATGAACTGTGAGATCAGGATAGCCTTGCAGGCTAAGGACAGTCATAAGGCCTTCTTCAGCTAAGTCCAGAACCTTAAAGGCAACACACAGCAGTGTGCTGAACTGGTGGTGAAAGGTACTATGTTCACTGATCAGGGTGACATAGCAGATCTACTGACTAGCTCAAACTTCAGTAATATGCAAAGCCATGGAACAAATTATCATGGAAATAATAAACAAGGACATTGGCAACCTGCAGACACTAGACACATCCTAGTTTGGCTTTGTTCAGGGAAGGTCATGCCTACTTAACCTGGTTAGCTTCTTTGAAAGGGTCACCAAGGCAATGGATCAGGGTAAAAACTGTACATACTGCTTATCTTGACCTGGCCTGGGTATTAGATACAGTACCCTATTCAGGCATTGTTGACATGCTCTCTTATTTAGATATTAATCCCTACATAACTTACTGGATTACTGGCTGGCTCCAGGCAGGACCCAAGAAGTCAGGGTTGATGAGACCACCTCCACCAAGAGAACGGTCACCAGCAGAATACCCCGAGCTCTGTGCTGTGCCTGTTCCTGTTTGTTATCTACTTCTCAAAAGTCAACGCTAGTGCTCAAGGGCTGTGGCTTATCAAGTTTGCAGATGACTGTAGATTGGGAGCTATTATAGTTTCCACCAAAGACACCAAAATCTTGCAAGACAGTTTAACACACTCAGATGACTGGTACCAAAGCCACAGCCTAAAGCTCAATGTTAAAAATTGCATTATAATGTCCATTGGGAATTTGTCAACCCAAGTTAATTACTCCATCAATAAAACACTCCTAAGAGTTGACCCATTGGTAAGGGATCTGGGAACATATGTAGACAGTAATTTGGCTTTTGATCAACACATAGCTAAGATAATAAAAATAAAGTTGTTCTATGTCACCCAACTTATAGGTAAGAAAATGAATCAATAAAAAAGTCTCTGTCCCTTTACGATGATGAAAAAAAAAGCTGGTGGGAATTGCTTGCTGCAAAATGCATTTATTTTATACAAGAGACCAAAACCTAGATGAAAATTTTGCAGTTTATATCACTGACTTGAGAAACAAAGCTAAAACATGCAGAGCAGATTTGGTGACATGAAAGATGAGTTAATAAAGGACAGGCTTGTGTTTGTTGTTAGTAGCGCTGCAGTGAGAACGATTTTGCTTTGTGACAGTGATTTAACGTTCATCAAAGCCATAGAGATTTGTGAAATCCATGAGCTCACAGAAAGGCACACAAATATCCTTGCAAGTGACAAAAGCATGGCTTCAACAGCCTCTAGAGCAAACATAGACAGCATGCAACACATGGCAAGCAGAAGAAGGCCTAAACACTTGGCCGCTGCAACTCATGCGGGTCTACCTGGGAGAACCCATAGCTTTCTAGCAAGTTCCAAGACTAGCTTAGTAAAAAGGCGTGCTCAGTACAGTATAATAGTGAGTCAGCAAAACCCAAGTCAAGTCTTATTGTTAACTGTCGTAATTGTGGTGCCACTCATGAGTTTTAAAGAGAGAAATGCTTAGCATTTAGTCAGCAATGCCACAAGTGTAAAAAATGGAATCATTTTTAAAAGTTTTATAAATCAAGCAAGCCTTATTCAGTTATTAAGAAAGGTCACTCAAAAATGCAAGTTGATCATGTAGAAAGCTGCAACCCTACTTTCTATGTATCAGTGGTCGGCAAAAAGGTTAATTTAGTAGATTTGTTGGCAAAGAATGAAGTATTTTTTACTGTCCTGATCAATTATAAGCCCACTGAGCTCAAAGTAGACACTGGTTCAAAGTGTCATGTAATGTCAGCAGAAACATTTGCTAAAGTGAGAGCTGGTGAGCAACTTAATTTGGCCAGTTGTGCAAAGCTTGTTGCTTATGGTAGTGAAGAGATTCAAAGCGAAGGCTCACTAGTGCTTTCATGCTATTCGGCTGAGAACAGTTACAGCTTGGAATTTTATGTAGTCAGAAGACCTGTGCAGTCATTATTAGGTCTCAGAGATAGTTTAAGAATGAAACTGCTTTCTTTTACCAAAGAAGTACATCATGTAAGCACATGTCCCAGTTCCAGCTTTACTGATGCTATTTTCTCAGAATATGCTGATGTTTTCGATGGCAAGCTAGGCAAACTTTTAGATGTGTACTCCACAAGAATAGATGCAGAGGTCAGTCCAGTGGTCAGACCACAAGGAGCATTCCAATAGCTATGCAGGACAAAGTCAAGGTCCAGTTAGACAAAATGGTGCAGCAATGTGTGATTTGTCTAGTCACAGAACCAACTGAGTGGGTGTCTTCCATGGTAGCTAATCATAAGAAAAATTCAGATGAAATCAGAATATGCATTAACCCAAGAGACTTGAACAAGGCATTAAAAACACCTCATTATCCTATGCGAACAGTCGAGGAAATTGCCACCCTCATGCCAAATGCCACTGTCTTTGCTGCCTTAGATGCAAAGAGTTCATTTTGGCAAGTGATGCTTGATCGAAAATCTTCACTACTGACTACATTCAGTACCCCATTTGGTAGAAACAGATTCCTCAGGATGCCTTTTGGAATAAATTCTGCCAGTGAAGCCTTTCAGCATGCAGTGGAGCAGATTTTTTCAGGCTACCCGTGTGCAATAATAGTTGATGATTTACTGGTTGGAGGTAATGGTGAAGCAGAGCATGACAGAAATTTCAGGAAAGCTCTGGTCGGAGCACATGAAGTAAATTTAAAGCTCAATCCTCTGAAATGCAAATTCAGATTACCAGAAGTTACTTTTGTAGGTCATTTATTTACCAGGCTTATGGCCAAACCCTTCTAAACAAGCAGCCATTCTTGAAATGCTAGCTCCAGAAAATATCCAGGCCCCACAGCGTTTTCTTGGTATGGTTAACTATTTGAGCAAATTTATCCCTGACTTTAGTGAGTTATTAGCACCTTTAACATAGCTGACATGCAAAAATGTTGCATGGTCATGGTTGGAACAACACCAGAGAGCATTTGATAACCTCAAACAGCAAATTGCTAACACACCTACATTAAGATGCTATGATGTCCACAAACCAGATGTTCTTTCCTGTGATGCTTCAAAGTTTGTTCTTGGTGCAGTTATTCTTCAAAAGGGCAGACCTATTGCCTATGTATCTAGAACTCTTACCCAAACTGAGATGCAGTATGCTCAATTTGAGAAGGAACTTTTGGCAAGTGTGTTCACATGTTCGAAGTTCCATGATTATATTTATGGCCGAGTTATCCAGATAGAAACTAACCATGCACCTCTAGTCACTATTTTAAAGACACCTATGCATACCGCTCCACCAAGACTACAAAGAATAATGCTCAAATTGCAAAAGTACAATTTTAAAATGGTCTATACAAAAGGTAAACTTCTTTATCTGGTTGATAATACCTTATCCAGATCACCCAGAAATACCACAGAACAACTTGATGCGGAGAATTTTGACTTTGATGTCATGGAAGTGCATAGTTTTTCTACCACAAGACTTGATGAGCTAAGAGATTATACAAAGACTGATCCAATTTTGCAAAAGCTCCACCACTTTATCAATTTAGGATGGCCATCAAAGCAATCCTGTGTACCGCCAGAAGTGCAACTTTATTTTCCATACAGAGATGAGATGCTGATGGAAGATGGTAGAATTTTGAAAGGTCCAAAAACTATTGTTCCTACTTTCATACAGCGTGAATACATTCAGATTTTGCATCGTGGTCACCCAGGTTCCAATTCTACCAAAAGAAGGGCGAGGGGAATAGTATTTTGGTTTTCCCTATTGAAAGACATTGGTAAAGTGCTTTCTTCTTGTTCACTATGCAACAGTATTAAGCCTCATTTGTAAAACAGCCACTTCAGCTAAGCCAAATTCCCGAACTACCTTGGTCAACGGTAGCAACTGACATATTTGAGTGGAACAATCAACATTACTTAGTGTTGGTAGACTCTTATTCATACTGGTTTGAGATCGATTTGCTACTTAATCTAACGTCCAGTGCTGGTATTACTAAGATGAAACGTCATTTCTCAGTCCATGATAGTCCACACAAAGTTATTTCTGACAAAGGTTCTCAGTTTACCAGTCAGTTGTTTCAGAGATTTGCAAAAAAGTGGGACTTTATTCATGTTACTAGTAATCCTGAATACCCACAGTCGAACGGCCTTGCTGAACATACAGTACAGAGTACAAAGCAATTACTAAAGAGGTCAAAGCATGGCAATACTGATATCTTCTTGAATTTACTTTATCTCAGAATTATACCCCACGAGAATTTACTTGGCTCGCCTGCTCAGAGACTTCTGTTTAGGCAAACCAAAACAACCTTGCCTGTCAGTTCTATTTTGTTGGTACCTAATGCTAAAAATGACAGAGCAATCAAAGCCCAACTTTTTAAGAAGCATTCTTCTCAGAAGTCCAGCTATGATAAAATAAGCAGATTTCTTTGTCCATTAAAAGGAGAGACAGTGAGGATGCAAACGGTGAAAGGCTTCGAATTGGTCAAGTGAGAGATATATGTGCTGAGCCGAGAGCCTACTTAGTGGGATATGAAGGTACAGAATACAGGAGAAACCAGAGACATCTTCCTGTATCAGAAACAATATCGCAGCACCGTACCTGTGATACAGACTCTAGATCTCAGAGAGCAACAGACAGTTGAGAAATACCAAAGAACTCAGTATCCATTCCATTCATGTGTCTGATGATGTGTCCCAGTTGTTTGAAAAGTTGAACATTCCTTTTTTCCAATTCAAATCTGACTTTTGAACAACTTTATGTTACATGATCAAGTCATATTTCCAGACCTAGTGTAAAAACCAAAACAATACACAACGGACATGATTGTGTTTTTTGTTTTGCTTGTTTGTGTGTATGTGTATATAATAGTGTATAATCATGTCATACATAAAAGATCATTTCTGTAAATTGCATGTCATTGAATATGGTCATTTAGAATATATATGAGGATGTAGATCAATAGGAGTATGTAGATCAGACCGGTAGCTTTATTGTTTTCCCAATGTAAAATAATAAATGTAAATAAATGCATATAAATGCAGCAGGTTCAGGAGCAGCAGAGCCAGTGAGAGAGAGAAATAGGAGTGTGGTGGTTGTGGTTTTAAGTTTTTTATAAGTTTATTTAAGTTTAAGTAATAAAGCCATGTAATAAATGATATGTTTGTGTGAAATAAAGCTGCTTGAACTGAACCCACAAATCCAGATGAGTGACAATTAATGAATTCTTTTCTGTTATGAGTTCTTTTTTTTTTTTCAAATTATTTCTTCTGAATATTTTTTCCTTTGGATATGGGGGCATATGAAGTGTGGTGGTGTAGAAGATCTTCCAACTTGAGGTTGCCACATCCACTTTATGTTATGTTTAGAACTGACTAAAGTTTTAACTTTTCATAAAAACTTTTAAACCAATGTCAGGCATCATCAACCAATGTGGCAGATCATCATCTAAACTTAATGGGAAATGGGTGCATAAACTTATGGTCTTGTGAAATGGACAGCACAATTAACAGCTCAGCAGCAAGCTTAATAAACAAACCTGGCAAGTATATACTGATACTTTACTGTTACTGTGACTTTTTTTAACATTAACATTGACTATTTTATTATTTTAATATTTTTTTCAATTTCAAAAATAATTTTATTTTTAAATTTGAACTAAATGAATTATTTTATTGTTAAAATATAACACCATTTTTTAAAGTTTTAGAACTATGATGAGACAATGATTAAGAGAGCAACTTCTATGAGCCATGAGGTGCAGAGGAGAAGAAATGAAAGCACAGACTGAAAAGGGAAAAAGAAAAAAGCAACAAGCAAAAAAAAAAAGAAAAAAAAGCAAAAGAAAAAAAATAAAAAAACCACAAATGATATTAATGAAAACATAAGAATTGAAAAATTTTGAGCTATAAGGCACAATTTGGCAAAAACAATTATTTATGATAATACGATATTTGATAAAACTATTTTTTATGTTTAAGTATATTTATTCATAAAGAGATGGTTTAAATAATTTGGGTTTTTTTTAGTAAAACATTTGTTAGAAAAGTATATTTTATTTTTCCAAAGGCCTTTTTTTTTTTAATCAGAGATTATGGAGAAAAGCACCACCAGCAATTACAGATCCATTAAAAACATACTTAGATTCAGTCCATATACATACAAAGAAAAAAAACGAATCTTTTCATATTAATTAACAAACATTTAGAGTGGTGGTGTAGAGACAAAAAACAGAAACAGTGGAAAATAAAAGGTAATAAATACATTGGAAAAATAAAATAAAAATATATTTTTAAAAATAAAGGTAGCTAAATAAAAACAGGCAAATTACATGAAAGCAGGCGAAAAACAGCTATTGCAGAGAAAGAAAGTTAAATGTTGAAAATCCAAAAAGTAGACAGAGAAGATTGCATTAAAATAAAAAAAGAAAACACGATTCAATAAAATGGTTTTTCACAAAAATTTCCGCAAAAGCCAAATAGACAACATCGCAATAAGAATGAATAACTTGACAAAAAAAACACTAGTGGCCAATCACATTCAAAATAAAAGCAATAAATAAAACAAAAACAAGGCAAAACATTAACACCAAAAATTAAAATAATGAAAATATAAGGCAATAAAACATAATAAAATAAAAAAAAACACAAAAAAAATAAACATAAAATAATAAAATAAAAATAAAAACACAAAATAACTAATACAGGTGTAATGAACTCAGAGCATAAAGTTCTAATCATTCACATCAACCCCTCATCAACACCATGGATTCCCATTTCTTTCAATCACATACTCGCAGAATTTCAGAAAGTTGTGTTCAGAATGAAGAAGCAATATGATTTTATTGCCTTAGCAAAACATGTTTTGTCTACTGGCCCTGAACACAACTTTGTCTTCCAGGTATTATGTGTGATCAGCCCAGGTCTGCGAGGTGGTGATATAATGACTTGTACTGAGGTGGTCGAGCTGGAGTGGATCTTGAGGTTGGGGGCACACCTAGCTATGGGGTTGAATGATCATGTCCCTATTAAGCCTGTATTAAGGAATTAATGGCTGTAGGGTGTTTATTGTTGTTTGTTTATATATTTATGAATATTTTTCATGTTTTATTTGTGTTAATGTTTGTATTATTATTTTTTTATTTTTTATCAGATTTTATGCCAGTAAATATTATTTACTTCATACATACCTCTCAACCTCTTCGAGTAAGAAACCTTGTCAAAGCCATAAAAAAGTGGTAAAATAGGGACATTTTTGAAATATTGCTCTTACAGACTTAGAACGTTCATAGAATAACAGGTTTTACATTAACATGAATTTTCTGAAGGGTGCGAAGTCTAAAACTCAAATGTCTATCATTATTTTCTAACTTCAGTCTTTAACGAGTTGCCACAAATTTGCCAGAAAGCCACAATTTTATGAAAAATGGACCAAATATATAAGGCAAAAATCTTGACATTCCGCGAAAATTTGTACAGTTGAGAGGTATGAGTTCATATGTCTTTAAGCTGAGAATGTGGCTGCATGAATGTTTGTTTTATTGGCTGTTAAGCTGTTTGAGATGATGTCATTTGTATATAAGTTATTCTGTCACCATTCATGTTTGTCTGAAGAAGAGGTATGGTATTACTGTGAAAGCGCTAACTTTCTTTCTCTGCAATAATGTTTTTTGGTACAATTACTTGCTGGTTCATCAAGTTTTTGGATTTAGCTGCATATCAAGCTGTCTTCTGCCTGCTTTGGGGAATTTTACAGTTTTACAGTTTCGTTTGGTTGCTGCAGTTGGGTTTGTTTTTGTTGAGAATACATACATAGTACACAGGTACAGTACATACATTGTACATTAGCCAGTGTTTGTGAGTAAGAGTGAAAACTGTTATCAAGTACTCTAGGTTTAGTATGTCTACTTTATCCACTTTCACTAGCCTGGGGAGCAGTCATGGCACTGCCAACTTTGTTTGAGATGTTGCCTGATGAGGTCTTTAAAGGAGGCTTTGGACGATGTGTTTTGAATGCTAGTGGGGACAGAGTTCCATTTTTTAGCCACTGAACTAGTATATAGTGCTTTTCCAAAGCTATTGTAGCTGTTGGTGACTTCTAGTAGTAGTTTGCTTGATGATCTAAGAGGCCTTTTGGCTGAGTGATGTTGTACTAGGTTTTTGAGGGCAGGACACTTATTGGGGAGGTAATAGATCGAATGACAGTGGCAGAGCTGATTGTAGGTTAGCAGGCTGGGCAGTTCAAGCCAGTGGAGCTGTCTCAAAGCAATACAGTGATAAGTTCTATATGAACAATTTGCAGCAAAGTGGGCAATTCTGTTATAGCAGGCTTCTATTTTGCTTAGTTCAGTTTTGTTGAAATTAGTCAGAATGGGAGATGCATAGAGTAGGGTGGATAGAAGTTGGGAGTGAGCAATGGCTGATCTTGTGTTGTTGATAAGAAATAGTTTGATAAGGTAGAGTGTTCCCAGTTTGGCATGTACTTTTTTAATAGTTAAGTTGTGATGACTATCAAATTTTAGGTGGGAGTCTATGGTTATTCCCAATAGTTTAGCCTGTGCCACTGGAGCGATTGGAGTAGCATTTGTGGAGTAGATAGTGAAATGACTATTATCAGTGTTTTTGTTAGAACTGGTTATAATTATAAGCTGAGTTTTCTTTGGATTGAGGATAAGTTGGGCTTTGGTAAGGTAGTTTTCAATGTCAGAGAATGCTAGTTGAGTTGTTTGCAGGAGGGTGGGAATGTTTTTTTTTGCAGCACAGATTAAGGTAGTGTCATCTGCATACTGAATGATAGATGCATGCTGTGTGGAAACATGGTGGTCATTTATGAAGACTGTGAATAGTAGTGGTCCTAAGACAGAACCCTGTGGGACTCCTATAGTTATGGGCAGTTGAGGAGAGAGAGAAGTTTCCCATTTCACAGCTTGGTACCTGTCAGTTAAATAGCTTTGGAACCAGGTAAGAGTGGAATTTGATAGGTGATATTGGTTTAGTTTTTTTGCAGGATTTGGTATGAGACTGTCAAATGCTTTGGACATATCCAAAAAAAGAGTTGACACCTGCAGGCTTTCATTTCTGAGACGGTTTACTGTGTCTGTGAAGCAGAGGAGGGCTGTAGTGGTACTATGAGCAGGTCTGAAACTATGCTGAATAGGTGACAGGATGTTGCTGTCTAGGGGATATTTTAGCACATGGGTATGGATGCATTTTTCTAGGATTTTGGCCAGGGGGAGAGTAAAGCAATGGGTCTGTAGTTATTAAGTTCAGTGGAGGTCCCACCTTTATGTATGGGTGTGACATAGGATACTTTGCAGAGTTTGGGCATGTAGTTTTCAACAACTGATCTGTTTATAAGAGTGGAGATTGGGATAGCAATAGCATCTGCTGTGAGTTTCAAGAAACAGCTGGGGGGTAGGTCGGCTGCTGTTGATGAGGTTTTTAGTTTGGAGAGCATGCTTTTGATTGAAGTGGTGGAAACTGTTTTGAGGGTAAAGCTTGTATTATGGGGGATAGTGAGGAAGGAACTCTCTTGTGATACTAAGGATAGAATTGAGTTCACAAAGTGGGAGTTGAATTGTGTTTCGATGAGAACTTTAGTGTCGGGTGGTTGGTTTAGGGGTAGTGTTTTGGGTGGGTTTTAGTAGTTGGTTTACATTTTTCCAAAATTGTTGGGGGTTGTGTTGGTATTTAGTTTGTAATGTCATGTAGTAGGATTTTTTTGTCCAGCCTAATGCATTTTTTTGCACGGTTGTGCAGTTCTTGGTACTTAGTTAGGCTTTGTGTTTCTTTGGTTTTTTGATAGTAAAGCCAGGCAGTGTCTCTGGACTTGAAGATTTGTTTGGTTTATTTACTGAGCCAGGGGTTTGTAGAGGTTCTAACCTTGATTTTGCGCAATGGAGTGACAGTGTCTAGGTGTTGTAGAAATGTTTTGTTGAAATATGCTACAGCCTGGTCAAGTGGGAGGATTTTTAGGGGGGTCCAGTCACAGTTTCAGAGTAAAGTATTGAGGACCTCAGGAGAGAATTTTTTTTTGTGTTTCTAGTGGATATATAGTTAGTGGTTTTGCATATGCTTGTTCTACTACGTGTAAGGTATATTATGTTGTGGTCACTTAAGGTGTCTGGGAGACTGCCTGCGTGGGGGTACAATGTGGGGTTGTTAGTTAGGATCCAGTCAAGGATGGATTCTCTTTTATATTGTTTATCACATCTAGTTGGAATTTGGACTAGCTGCTGGTAGCAATGGAGATTTATTAGATTACTTGGTGGCTCTGATATGCAGGTGAACCAATCTAGGTTGAAATCCCCCTGAATAAGGGTTTCTTGTGAGTATGTGGAAGAACACCAGGATAAGAAGTATTCAAGGCTAGCAGGTGTATTACCAGGTGGAATATAGATCACAATTGTGGTGATGACCTTTTTAGGGTGAAGTTGAAGTTGTGAAATAAGTATGTCCCAATTATTGGGGGAGGGATAGGAGTTTGGTAATTGACGTGCAGTTAAGTTGGACCTATACAGTAAGGCAGTTCCACCTCCTTTATGAAGTGGTCTGTCTTGTCCAATGATATTGTAGCCAGTAGGGAGAATTTCTGAGTTAGCTATGTTTTTATTTAGCCAGGTTTCTATTAAAGCAACTATGTCTGGGGAGTAGTGTACTATTGTGGCTTGGAGTTCAGGTATTTTATTTTTGATACTTCTAATATTAATATTTAGCATTAAAAGATGGTTGGTTTTGCTGCTGTTGTTGATTTGCCCAGGGATGAAGATAGTGGGGGTGTTATGTTCTGACATTTGTGTTGGAGCAGTTTGTGTTGGACAGGATGGATTTTGTCCTGGGTTGGGGTGGATATCCCCACTTATGGTGAGCCTGGTGTTAAAATGGTGATACAAATGTTGGAGTTTGGTGATGAGTGTGATAAAGTATTGTGTTTTTTGGAGTAAGAATGAGAGCATATGTGTTTAGTTCTGAATTTGTCCATTATGTAGTTCTTGAACAATTGTGGGCAGATATTATTATAATGTGTGGAGTCTGTATATGACAGTGCATAATGCAGTGTTGTGCTACTAAGTTTAGAGATATTGCTAGAGTGATAACTTGTGGTGTTATAAAGAATTATGAGAAGACAGACTAGACTTAGTTGTGTGATAGGCATGGTTATAAAGTTTAAGTTGGTTCTAGGTGGGGGTCTGGATAGGAATTATAGGCTTGCACTATATGTGGATGGATAAGTAGTGTGGGTGATGTAAATAATGCTTAGTGGGAATGAGAGTGGTTGGGAGAATTTTGTGGTGGAGCAAGTTGGTGGGGTGTAATGTGATCTGACTTGAGGAGCTGTGATTGCTGGAGGTGATGTGAGGGTGAGCTGTGGGTGTGGCTGTGATTGCTATAAATGTAGAGGTAGTGGGGGCGGGAGGGAATAGGGGGCAGAGCAGGGGAGTGGAGAGAGCCCGAATGATAGCGAGGGTGAACGGAGCAGGGCACAGCCCACCAAAACAAGAGTAAAAAGTGTTACTTTACAAATCTGAACACTTTAAACAAATTCCTGAGGTGTAATGGCTTACCAGCAAGCAGAATATAATTGCTGAAGTGCACTTGTGTACTGATAGGAGACTAGAAATTTAAAGATGGCTCCATGCTCAGCAGGATTCTAATATAGACTTAGTATTGGGGGAGGGAGATAGCACAAGGGATGTAAACCTGGTGGAATGCAAAAAAACCAGTAAAACCAGAGAGGCAATCAGTGGAAATCTATCAGTGAAGGCCTCAGAGGGGGTAAGTAATAATTTAAACTACCTATAAAGTGAAGAAGAGAAGAGACAGCAAAGTTTATTAAGGTTGGGAGTGTGTCTTCACATTGACTTGCTTATTAGTAGCCAGTTTGTGCACAGATTAGAGTAGGGAGATACATTAGCAATGAACAGGGAATGTATAGAGATGCAAATAAACAGGTGGACCTCCATGTGATACACATTAAGGCAGAAAGCACTGAGAGGGCTGCTTGATGGTTAATTTAGTCACAGGGATCTGAATTAAATGTATACTGTCTATTGGACAGTTAGGATTGCTGCACTAGCTGGGGGAGGAGGATACAAGGTTACAACAGTCAGTTTTATTAGCACGCTGAGAACTACTAAGAAATACTGCTAATGTTATAGCTTCACTCTCATTAAATCTACAAGTAGAATGCCTGGGTGGACTGACCCTGCTCTTGAGGCTCAAAATGACATCCTTGTTTAGTTTTGCAGTACTGATTCCTTCTTATACTGTATGGGTAGGGTGATACCCACAGACTGTAGGTTTGCTTGAGTGTGCTCTGAAGAGAAAGAGAAATAAAAGAGAGGATGAAGCTAGTAGAATGAGATAATGATAGGTTAAAGGAAGTAATGAGGAGATAGGAGGGTGTAAAAGATACAAGTCTGAGGTTAGTGTGGATAAAGCAGGAGAATAGATGCTACTGCTACAGTTCGAGAGTGCTTCAACAGTTACCATATCACAGTGCCATAACTTAGTTTGGAAACAGGTTAATAAATCATGCACAATACATTTATCAGCCAATTATCCTGTGCATACAAGAAAAAGGAAAATGAACACTTAACAGCACAGCTGAATCAGTAGCAGAGACAACTGTAGTGCTAAATCAGTAAATACTGTTTCTAACTCCAACACTAAGTCAATTAGATTTAAATTACAGTTATAACAGCAATTTTAATACATCATAGTTACATAGAGACAACATAGCTGCAGTGGTAGTGTCAGTAAAACACAATTGCTGAATGACAGACTCAACCACTTAAATAAACAAATAAGCAGATCAGTAGTCAGGAATCAGAAAAATAAATACTAGTTGTATAGATCCAAATACAGCAAAAAGTAAGTGTTACTTTACAAATCTGTACACTTTAAACAAATTCCTGAGGTCTAATGGCTTACCAGCAAGCAGAATGCAATTGCTGAAGAGCACTTGTGAGCATATTGAGCATGATAAGAGATTAAAAGGGCATAACGAGGACAATAAAAGGGCAAACTAAGCTTAAAGAACAAGGTGACTGCATGTTTTTAGTAAAAGACCGTGTTTGGGCACAAACTACTATTTCACATTGACCAAAGCCATTCAAAGCATAACTAGAGTTGTTTGAAGTATCTCAGAGTGTGCACCTTATTACAGTGCGATTATTTCAAAGAGTTTGCTGTGTGCAAAGTGCAGTTATATTGCCAAGTGCAGTCAAAGTACAGCCATTTTGAAAAGTTTCTTGTGCTGTGTGCATTTATTTGCAGAAAGCCACCATTTCACAGTCTTTCTTACACTGTGCAAAGTTATTTCACAAAGTACAGACATTTTGAAGGGTTCATGTGCTGTGTACAGTTATTTGCAAAGTGCATTCATCTCGAAGGGTTTCTTACTCTGAGCTTCTTTTGTCGTGTACAGTTGATTCACAAAGTATGGTCATTTTGAAGTATTTCTTACAGTGATAAGGAGTAGTTTCACAAATTACAGTGATTTCAGAGTGTTCTTGTGCTACAGAGACTTATTTGGCAAAGTACAGTTATTGTGCTACTGGGCATAATTACAAGTACTGGCATAAAGTTCTGGCTTATATATTTGTGTGTGTATATTGATACATAATTTCAAGCACCTTCACTACTGTGTGTTGATATGGCAGGGGAATATCACATACCAGGTCCACTTGTGTTTGATCATAATATAGCATAAAATTGGAGAGTATTCGAGCAGGAATATGATATTTTCATACAAGCAGCTTTTTCTGACAAAGATGCATGTACAAGGGCATTCATTTTGCTTAACTTAGCTGGCTCAGAAGCTATTGAAAGAGAGAATTCATTTGTGTATGCCCCAGAAGTATATGCAGGAGACAGGGCAAGTAGCCATATTGTGGTACCGGCTGAATCAAGGGAAGAACTTAAGTGCTTAAAACGTAAATTTAGATAAATTTGCAACACCCACACAAATGTTATATTAGAGAGGCACTTATTTTATACAAGAAACCAAAAGCCAGGTGAAGCTTTTGCAGCTTATAACATTGATTTGAGAAATAAGGCTAAAACATGCAGATTTGGTGACTTAGAAAATGAGTTAATAAAGGACAGGCTTTATGTGGTGTTAATAGTGTTGCAGTAAGAAAGATTTTGCTTCGTGACAGTGATTTAACATTAAGCAAAGCCATAGAGATTTGTCAAATCCATGAGCTCACAGAAAGACACAAAAATATGCTTGCAAGTGATAAGAGCATGGTTTCAACAGCCTCTGGAGCAAGCATTGACAGCATGCAACATGTGGCAAGCAGAAACAGGCCTAAGCACATGGCAGCAGCAACCCCTGTGCATGTGGCAAGGGAGACCCCGGAACTTTCTAGCAAGTTCCAAGTCTGGTTCACTAAAAGGAACATGCTCAGTACAGTATGAGAGTGAGTCAGCAAAACCCAAGTCAGGTTTTACTGTTAACTGTCGTAATTGTGGAGCCAATCATGATTCTAAAAGAGAGAAGTGCTTAGCATTTGGTCAGCAATGTCACAAATGTAAAAAATTTCAAAAGTTTTGTAAATCAAGCAAGCCTCATTCAGTTGTTAAGATAGGTCACTCAAAAAAGCAAGTTGATTATATAGAGAGCTGCTACTTTCTATGTAGATGGTGTATCAGTGGTTGGTGAAAAGGTTAATGCACTAGATTTACTGGCAAAGAATGAAATATTTTGTACTGTCCTAATCAATGATAAACCCACAGAGCTCAAAGCAAACATTGGTTCAAAGTGTAATGTGATGTCAGCAGAAACATTTGCTAAAGTGAGAGCTGGTGAGTGACTTAATTTTGTCAATTGTGTGAAGCTTGTTGCTTATGGAGGTGAAGAAATTCATACTGAAGGCTCAGAAATGCTTTCATGTTATTTGGCTGGGAACAGTTACAGCTTGCAATTCTATGTACTCAGAAGACCTGTGCAATCATTATTAGGTATCAGAGACAATTTGAGAATGAAACTGCTTTCTTTTAACAAAGAAGTCCATCATATAAGCACGTCCCACTTTCAGCCTCAGTGCTGCTATTTTCTCAGAGTATGCTGATGTTTTCGATGACAAGCTAGGCAAACTTCCAATTGTGTACTCCATGAAAGTAGACCCAGAGGTTAGTCCAGTGGTCAGACCAGCAAGAAGAGTTCCATTAGCTATGCAGGACAAGGTCAAGGTCCAGTTAGACAAAATGGTGCATCAAGTTTTGATATGTCCAGTCAAAGAACCAAAAGAGTAGGTGTCTTCTATGGTAGCTGCTCATAAGAGAAATTCAGATGAAATCAAAATATGCATTGACCCAAGAGTCTTGAACAAGGCATTAAAGAGACCTCATCATCCTATGTGTACAGTCGAGGAAATTGCAACCCTCATGCCAAATGCCACTATTTTGTTTCTGTCCTAGATGCAAAGAGTTCATTTTGGCAAGTGATGCTTGATTGCAGATCTTCACTACTGACTACATTCAGTACCCCATTTGGTAGATACAGATTCCTCACGATGTCTTTTGGAATAAATTCTGCCAGTGAAATCTTTCAGCATGCAATGGAGCAAATTGTTTCAGGCTACCAGTGTACAATAATAGTTGATGATTTACTGGTTAGAGGTAATAGTGAAGCAGAGCATGACAGAAACCTCAGGAAAGTTCTGGACAGAGCATGTGAAGGTAATTTAAAGCTCAATCCTCTGAAGTGCAAATTCAGACTACTAGACGTTACTTATGTATGTCATTTATTTACCAGTACAGGTTTACAACCAGATCCTTCCAAGCAAGCATCCATTCCTGCGATGCCAGCTCCAGACAATGTCTAAGCTCTACAGCATTTTCTTGGTATGGATAACTATTTGGGCAAATTTATCCCTGACTTTAGTGAGTTATCAGCACCTTTAAGAGAGCTGACATACAAAAATGCTGCATGGTCATGGTTAGAACAATACCAGAGAGCATTTGATGACCTCAAACAGTAAATTGCTAATCCACCTACATTAAGACACTATGATGTCCACAAACCAGTAGTTCTTTCCTGTGATGCTTCAAAATTCGGTCTTGGTGCAATTATTCTTCAAGCAGCCAGACCTGTTGCCTTTGCATATAGAACTCTTACTCAAACTGAAATGTAGTATGCTCAAATTAAAAAGGAACTTTTGGCAATTATGTTTTAAAGAAGCCTATGCATTCAGCTCTAGCAAGACTACAAAGAATGATCCTCAAATTGCAAAAGTACAATTTCAAAATGGTCTATACAAATGGTAAACATCGTTATCTGACTGATACTTTATCCAGATTGTCCAGAAATACCATGGAACAGCGTGCTCCAGAGAATTTTGACTTTGATGTCATGGAAGCACATAATTTTTCTACCATGACACTTGATGAGCTAAGAGATCATACAAAGACTGATGTAATTTTGTAAAAGCTCAACCAATTCATCACTGTAGGATGGTCATCAAACAATCCTGTGTACCACCAGAAGTACAACCTTACTTTCCATACAGAGATGAGATGCTGATGGAAGATGTTATCATTTTCAAAGTTCCAAAATTGTTGTTCCTACTTCCTTACAATGTGAATACATTCAGATTTTACATCGTGGCCATGCAGGTTCTGATTCTACCAAAAGAAGGAAGAGAGGACCAGTATTTTGGCCTTCTCTAGCAAAAGACATTGATAAAGTGTTTCTTCTTGTTCAGTGTGCAGCAGTACTAAGCCGCATTTGCAAAAAGAGCAATTTCAGCTAAGCCAAATTTCTGAACCACCTTGGTCAACAGTAGCAACTAACCTATTTGAGTGGAACAGTCAACATTACTTAGTGTTGGTAGACTGTTATTCGAACTGGTTTGAGATCAATTTGCTACCTAACTTAACATCCAGTGCCACTCAGTTGTTTCAGAGATTTGCTAAAGAGTGGGACCTTATCCATGTTACTAGCAGTCCTGACTCTCCTCAGTCGAATGGCCTTGCTGAATGTGCAATACAGAGTGCAAAGCAATTACTGGAGAGGTCAAAGCATGACAATAGCAGTATCTTCTTGAATTTACTCAATCTCAGAAATATACCCCGTGACAATTTACTTGGCTCGCCTGTTCAGAGACTTCTGTCTATCAAACCAGAACAATCTTGTCTATCAGTTCTAGTCTGTTGGTGCCTAATGCTAAAAACAACAGAGCAATCAAAGCCCAACTTTTTAAAAAACGTACTTCTCAGAAGGCCAGCTATGATAAAATGAGCAGGTTTCTTCGTTCGTTAAAAGAAGGAGAGACAGTGAGGATGCAAATGGCAAAAGGCTTTGATCGAATTGTTCAAGTGAGAGGTATATGTGCCAAGCAGAAATCCTACTTAGTGGATTCTGAGGGTATAGAGTACAGGAGAACTTGCAGATACCTTCTTCCTGTATCAGAAATTATATCTCAGCATTGTACCTGTGATACTGACTCTAGATCTCTGAGCAACCCAGACAATGTTTGTACTGAAGAACATGTTGCAGTATCCATTCCCGTTCCTAGATGTCCCCAAAGTTGAACATTCCTTGAAGACAGTCCCCATTGCTAGATGCACTTTTGACTTTTATATTACTCGATCAAGTTGTATTTCCAGACATAGTGTAAAATACACAGCAACTTGGACATAATTGTTTTATACATGTCTAATTTTGTATAATTGCATGTCAAAAGATCATTTCTGTAAATTGCATGTCATTGAATACTATCATTTCATATAAGGACTATTTCTCCAAGAGAGAGGATGTAGAGCAGAGCGTGTGTATGTACCTCTAAGAAGCATTTCCAGATGTAGCATGTGCATATAAATGCCGAGCATGTGCAGGCAGCAGTGCCATTTGGAAAGAACAGCCAAAGTGTTAAAATGTATGAATGTGGTAATCAGTCTGTTTATAAGTTTATTTAAGTTTAAGTTACAAAGTCTCATTTCTGATGTGTTTGTGTGTAATACAGCTGCTTAAACAGAACCCATGAATGTTTGTCTGTTTTATCCTGACCAGATGGGTGACAGAATGCATACCGAAAAATCTAAATCCAGGTATCGGTTTCCTAGCTAATTGCTACAAGGAGTACTGTACTTTAAAATAACTAGGTAATTTCTACAGATAGGATGTTCTGACAGCAACTTCACAATAGTCTCTCAGCATTTCATTAAGTCATAGTTATATAGCCAAAGTCCTTGTGTGACTTCCTTGTTGCTACTGAGACTGGTCATAAACCAGCTAGTCCCACACACGTCACAACAGTATGAGTTTGTTCCAATACCTTCACACCTGCTTCTTCTTTAATTGCTTTCCAAATGGGCCTTAAGTGACAATTGCATTCCAATGCTGTTTCATCCTCGTCTGTTATCGTAGGAGAAGGTGCCATCCTGTCTGTGAACTAGCCTCTCACTGTGTCCTTTAACATCTGGACAAACAAGAGTTTTTACTACGTAACATACATTACTAATCAACATGCCAGAAACAGACGAAGAAACAACACACAAAGAGGATACATTTTGTTTGTTTCAGCCTAGCATAATCACATTTCACAATCATTCACTTTTAGCCTAGCATCACCTCCAGCTTCACAGACAACATAATCTAGTAAGAGCAAAGCTTGCAGGGCTAAACATGAACATTTTGACTGGGGAAGCTTGGCTAATGAGTTAGTGCAGTTTTAATGTCTATACTACTTTACATTATTTATATTCTGCATAACAGCACAGAATAACAGATAAGCTGATTCTAGATTATAGAATATGTCAAAGGTTAAACCTTTTTATTTATTTATTTTTTTGAGAAAAAAACAAGTCAGCATTTGAAAATGCTGGTGAAATGGCCAGAGCTATGATTTAATTTTAAGAGAAAAGTGCAAGGCAATGTAGCTAGCCTATTGGAACTTGCTAAATGGTGTAAAATGAGCTAAAATACCAGCAGATGGCAAGCAGGAAAGAGACTGGGTAACCGTAAAACAGGTATACTATTAGCATCTCTGGGTAACCAAGCACTCCATGTGCTTGATGGGTTACTAGATGCACAAGAAAAAGAGACACCCAGCAGAAAAAAAATGTATTGAGAGGATTTTTCCATGTACACATTACTAAAAAGATCATACTTTAACTACCTTGACTGCCCAGCTTTTGGAATATTTTCTTAAAATAAGATGAAGTACAGAGTAGGTGCGGAAACCTGTCAAAAAGTACAAGACTTGCATTCAGTCTACAGAAAAGCTCTGAAGTAAAGTCATCTGTGGGAGAGCAAGGTCTATTAAGGCAGATTGTTTTAATGCTTGAGTTAGTAACGCATTGGCTTTTAAACAATGTAGAATAAGGGGGGTCATGCCGCAAGGCTGGAGAGTGGGAGGATTTAGCAAACATATAAGAAAGTCCTATTTTAAAATACGCATAGTAAAGTTTTTTGGGGAAAAAATCTTCCAGCCTAGAGGAAGAAATAAAAAAACTATAGCTTGATTAAGAAAAAGTTATTATATGCACATGTATGTTATGCTGAAATGGTAATAGTGGTGTAGATAACTGAAGGCAAATAAACAGGAATGGTAGGCTGAGCCATGAGACTAGAAGGTGCACTTTTACTGAGATATGGGAGTAATGATTCATGGTGTGGAAGTTTGAACAATTATGTTTAACTTAAACAAAAACAGAAAGTATTGCTGTTTGGCAGTGCAAGTTAGGTGTGAATATCTAAAATGGCAGGAGGGCCTGCTGTGATAGAAAACATATAATCACAGCAAAATGCACGAGCTATAAGTGGAAAATATAACAAAATTACTGAGTGCCACCATTCCTTGCTATAGTAGGATGACTGAGATACTGAATCTATCCCCAGAAATAGCTGCATAATTTAAAATTAATGTCTCTTGATCCCTGTAGAGACTCCAGAGCGCAGCATACTGGTGCTTCACTTTCAGCAATACTAGAGGAGATCAGTTGATAGGTCTGATTTTAGAAGAAGTCAGCATGTTATTTTGCACTTTAAACAGCTTGCTGCTGTATCGTCATATTCGCTCACTGTTGATTACTTTCTTTGCCACCTTGCATCTCTGACTAAATGCCAAGTCCATTTTGAAACCGTGTGTACTATGTAGCTGTTACCACTTTTAGAGGAAGGCAGTTAGCACACAACTGCTATCACATACAACATCAGATAAAAGAACAGGTAAAGTGAACAGAATAAGCAACATGTCTGTAAGTAGAGTGTGAAGTTTCAAAGATAGTATGAGCTAGTTATGATGTCTGTCCTTTGCTCACAATAACAAAGGAAACAGAAAGTATGTAGTTATAAAGAAGCCTGACTCTTAATATACAGTAAACTGACTCTGTTTCTGCCCTTGTTACTCAGGGAAGATGTGATATCAGCCATAACACTATTTCATTTTGAATTGATGGACGTATTTTCACTTTCTATAACTGCATTTTATAACTATTGACTTTAATCAGTAGCGTAAAAGAATTATCCTGGAAGATGTCCAATAGAATAAAAATGAGAATAATACTGTTCATTTTCTAAGGCATGTTTTCCTTTCCAAAATTATTAGGCCACTCTTCCCTTGTGTACAAGCAACTGTTTTACAGGGGAAGAGAAAAGGACACACACATGGAAGGTACAGCTCCGCTCTTAAACATGTGCTGAGAATTGTCCCACATCACAACTCTCTGCTTCTTTCTGTCTGTGTGAATTCATACTGTAAAGTTACTATAGAGACAAAAATAATATTGCCTGTACTAATTCCTTCATTGGTGGCAGCTGTTGAGTCTTGGAATAGTGTATTTTACTGCTTTTCTGAAGTTAGGCACATTTTAGTTTCCAAGGTCGTCAGTGTCACTTAAGAGCACTAAATCTGCTGTTTGCACTGACATTTTCCTTGTAGAGCAGTAGGCAGTATTCACAGGGCTAGAGTACTATGGGGACTGATCTGTAAGCACTTGGGGAGAAAAGGGTTGGGGCCAGAGACAAGGATAATTCTGCCAGTTTTCTTACATTGCAGATATTATACAGGTATGCCCACAGCGAAATGCATATGCACACATGTACACACTCACAGACATGAGCAGTAGCACTTTATGTGCTATTTTTCACATTAGGTATTTATTTGAGGAGGGGACAAATTAGATATATAGGATTGTATAGGTGCAATGATCTGTTATTTTTTATTCATAGGTTCATAGGTTGGTACTAGGTTATCGGCCCTAGGGCCTATACAAGCCTAGCCATAACAATTCCCTGGCTATTTCTTCCCACACTATTTACTTCCCTGGACCCCTGTCTAGCAGGGCAACTGATGTGATCCCCAGGGTGAATTTCCTTTCTCCTATCCAATCATCAAGGTTCCTTTTGAAGAGGGCCAAAGAGGCGCTCTGCTTGACATGTATGGGCAGTCTATTCCAGAGTCTAGGGAGTCTCTGGGTCAGGAACCTATCCCTCCAGCATGTTTTGTTTATTGTGATGACAAGGTTTAGATCCCTGGAGCATGTGGCTCTGAGGGATGGGATTTCTTTAAGTGTAGCATGTCCAACAGCTCTGGGTTTGACATGGCCTTGTATGTTAAGCAGAGATCACCTCTGAGTAGATGATATGCGACAGAGTATAGCTGGAGCTTTTTAAGGCGGTCAGCGTAGGGCATCTGCTTTAGGCCTGTGATTCTTTTAGTGAGGTATTTCTGCAGCCTTTCCAATTGTTGCAGATGTCTTGAGAGGTACATACCAAATGGGGCATTGTATTCTATAATGGATCTAATGAGGGATGAGTACAGTGGGACAATGACCTCCTTTTTTCTGGATGAAAAGCACTTAGTGATGAGGTGTGCCACATAGAAGGATTTCCTGACTGTTGTGGCGATGTGATTATTGAGGGTGAGACCACTGTCCACCTGTGTCCCTAAGTCTCTTATCACACTTTCGGTGTTTAGTGTACTGCCACCTATGTGGTAATTCATGGGTACATGTTTTTTCCCAAAGGGGATAACTATACATTTCTTGGCATTGAGCTTGAGCACATGGCTCTAGCACCAAGCATCTGTTTCTGTAAAGCCCTTTTGCAGAGTATCCACATCATTTGGATCATAAGATGATGCTACATTTTGGTTTGCATAGGCAGTTCCACCCCTGCAGGCTCATTCTGTGAGAGGGTTATTTTTATGTACCACTCATAGCAGCTTCTAAGCAATACTAAGATTGGAGTAGTACCTTGTATAGACACAGCAGGCGAATTTGTCACTGACATAGAGTTGCTTCCAATGTGGGCATCTGGCCAGAGAATCTTTTCACCTTTGGGAACAAACTATATCCTTGGTAGTCCTCCTTCATGGGGTAGTGATGCTGTCATGTCTCTTTATACGGGTATGACATAGGCCATCCATCCTCCTTGGAGTATGACATTGGTCATTTGACAATCCACAAAAGCTCAGTTATCATCTATTACGTGCTTGGCTTCCTAATAAATACATGCTGTGAGTCTAGTCTGTATGCCATCTGCCACTTCATAAGTGGTTTATTAATGGCCCTGTCCTTCACACAGTTTACCCTGGCTACAGCTCTGGTTCATCTTGTAATTGTGAGCTTATTGCTTGTTTTCTGCTTTTTTTCACATATCAGATTTCAGTAAGTGCAGATAAACTTCAAGTTACTATTTAGAAACAGAATTGCTGTTGTCAAATTATTGTGTGAGCTATATTTCTACATGTAGAGTGGGAGTTAACATGTGCTGCAAAATTTTGCAGTTGTGTAATAATTGTTTCCATGAATGATTGAACACATCTTTCTATGAGTGCATTTGTGACCGATTGAGGAATGGCAAATATAAAATGCTTGAAGCCATTTTATTTTATGAAGGTTGTGAACTTTGAAGAGGTGAATTGTGGTCCATTATCACACACAGTCCGTTTCTTGCAGATTTCGTTTTGGAGCACTATACACTGCAGTTGTCTTTTAAGTTGTGATTTATTACACATGAGTTACTTCTAGCCACTCAGCATGTGCAACCATAGCACAGACAAACTCTGTCCGAATAGCCATACAAAACTGATCTGAATTTGCAGTAGTTGTGTTGATAGCTGTTCCCAAATATCTATGGTACTTGTGTTGATGTAGTTTGAAATATGTGGCAAGCAGTACAACTTTTTGCTGTGTCTTCACTTTGCTTCTCAGTAGCTGGCCACCATGTGAAACAGTAAGCCAGGCTGTTCATTTTCAAAGTTCCCAAGTGCCCCAGCAATATCTGTTCTTTAGCATTGTGATATGAATGTCCATTATAGATCTACACCTCTGGGTGTCTTGACATGTAGACAGCTATTTCTTTTACTTTGCGAATGCACAAATACCATGACTATGGAAAGAAATTCAGTCTTTTTTTTCTTTCAAGGAATAAATAAGTTCTGTCCATGGCTTAATAAGGTTCAAAGATGACAAAAACAGTCGCTTCAAAAAAAAAAAAAAGATAAGACAAATTCTTGTGAGCATGCATAAAGCGATTCTCCAACCCCCAGAAAAAAATAGTCATTTTCTGTAAACCCTCTTTTGTTAGATTATAATGAAATTGAAAAAACAAGTGGTCAGTCATATATTTCAAGGGGTCTACCTGATTTAACCGAAAGCTTCAAACGCCGACGAGAACACCGACACCAGAAGATCGACAATGAAGAAAACCGAAAGTTGAAAATCCCGACGCTGAGAACACTGACATGTTAAGGTAGGTCTGCGGTAGGGATGGGTGTTAGGGTCAAGGTGCGGGTAAGGTAAGTGTGTGATAGTGACGGACATTAGGGTTAAGGTGCAGGTCAGGTAAGTGTACGATAGTGATGGACTTTAGGTTTAGGGGCAAGTTAAGTGAGTTAGGGTTAGGGTGCGAGTAAGGTAAGTGTGCGATAGTGACAGACTTTAGGGTTAGGGGAGGATTAAGTGAGTTAGGGTTAGGGTATGGGTAAGGTAAGTGTGCGATTGTGACAGACTTAAGGGTTAGGGCCGGATTAAGTGAATTAGGGTTAGGGTGCAGGTAAGGTAAGTGTGAGATAGTGACGGACCTTAGGGTTAGGGTTTGGGTTAAGGTTAGTGCATAGATAGTTGTGTATGTAAGGTTTAATGCAGGTTTGTAAGGTGTTTGGTGTGCTTGTGTTGTTTGTCTGTTTTTCGGAAAAGGTATTTGTTTTGTTGATTGTCGGGATTGTGGTTTGTCGGGCATGTGAAGTTTCATGTTTTTGAACTTTCAGTTTTATGGTGTCGGTTATTTCGTTGTCAGTGTTTTGGCGTGTTGGCGTTATCAGGTAGACCCATTTCAAGTTGTTGTAGCATATATATGTACAGAGCATGCCTCTTTATCCCACCCCCAAAAGACAGCCACTTTCTTTGTATCCCTCAGGTGTCAGACTCAGACAAAAGTGAAAGAACAAATAACTTTAGTAATATATTTCAACTTATTGCTGTCAGACATATATAAATGGTATGTCTCCCTATCCCCGCCACCAGAAAATAATCACTTATATACATGTCTGATGTTTGCTTGTGAGGAAGGAGGAAAAAAAATAAAGATCACAGTAAAATCTTCCAACTTGTTGCTCCCAGGGTATACACTCTAAGTAGGTTACCTAGCAACTTTTTATACATACCTCTGAGGTTTGAGTGACAGGAAAATTAAAGGAATAATATCTACACTGTCCTTAGCCTCATACAGAGACTTTCTGTGCACACTTCTAAGCAGGACTAGTTTTAGCCTTGGAGGAGCCCATAGAACAGGTCGATAATGGGGTCCCTACCAAGCCTGCATCCATATACTCCAATGCTGCAGAATTCACTATAGATGAAAGAACTGCTGTGGATTGCAAAGTAATTTGCAAGGGTAATGTACAACAAATAGAAATATCCTTGATGTGGTCTGGCTTATGGAAAACTTAGAAGTTGTTAATTAAGTATCCAACATCATCCAACATGCTTTCTCAGTCACTGAGAAATGGATGAATAGCAACCATCTAGCTCTTAACCTCAGCAAAACTAACCTGATTCTATTCACCCCCCCAAAAAAAATCAAACCCCCTAAATAGAGCAAATTTTAATATCTATTCACAGAACAAAACCTGCATTAGACCAGTATCACAAACTAAATTTCTAGGACTTATAAAAGACAAACACTTAGCCTTTGATCTACACATCCAAAACTGCATAAAAAAAACCATCAGAAACTAGGCACCCTCTATAAGCATACATTGTACATCACACCCACCACTAGACAAACCATTGCACTATCCTATTTGCTTCCTTCACTTTTATACAGTGCCCATTTGTTCACTATCATTCAAAGCTCCGTAGAATCCAAGATCGAGTCCTGTTATAACAAGGTTGCCAGGTTTGCTACTAACGAAACTTACTCCTCCCATCACTGCATCTCCCTATGCAAACTAAAATGGCTCAAACTTCCCTATCACCTAACCTACTTGCAGTTAACCACAGCTCACAATATCATTACCAGATCTTCCAATTGTCTATCCCTCACCTCCCTATTTACTCTCCATAAGCCCTCCCGACAACTTAAATCTGAAAATCAATTCCCTCTAAAAGTGCAAATACCCAATCTAGCAATTCGTCAATCTGTCTACACATGTACCATTGCTAAAACTTGGAATTCCCTACCCAGCTCTGTCAGAACTATTTCTAATCACATATCATTCAAAAAGTCTCTAAAACAGCATCTCTTAGTCCTATGCCAATATACATGTATCTATGACTACAGAGCATCTTCCCCCACCTGATCTTACTTTTTTCTCCCATCTGCTTAACAGTTATGCAGCTATCTCTTGCTCTCTTCACGCTACAGTATCCAAAGCAAATGATATATTGTACTTTGTATATAATGTATACTGCCTTTGTTGTTCTAGCTAGAAATTTATGATAAGATTGTATGTCTGTTTTTTAAGTTGTTATCTCTCTATGTATGTAGAAAATGTGATTGTATTTAAATTTATTTTGTATGTAGAGCTTTACTCCCCGGGCCTCCACTGAAAATGACACGTTTTGGCTCAGTAAGTAAGTAATATAACCAGAATTAGGTAAGTCAGGCAATCAGTGTATTGTCTGGGTAACCAAGCTGCAAACAGCAAAGGGTATTCTACCAGTTAACATTCAAAGGAAATTCTATATGTCGAATTTTCCTGCTATTAATTCAGAAATAAAAACGTGGAAATGATGGGTAGACATGCAGGGTGAAGAAATAGATGATAGCTAGAAATGTTTTTATAATTTTATTAATGGACTTATTGAGAAATATGTCTCAACAGATTATGCTACGAAGCAGAGTTAAAAATATCCTTTCTGGTAGTCAAGAAAACTGTCAAAGTTAAGACTCAAAAAGAGACAATTTAGGAGGTAAGCTAAGATGTTTCTGAATCAAAGAAATAAAGCATGATGTTCATCATTCCCACTGCTTCAGTAGCATTTTGGGTCATCTGCCAGCTGTCACAGGAAGAGCAAAGGAGGGGATTCTGACCTTTTGAAAGCTGGCCAGTACCGGGTTACCTTGGCAGATAACCCAAAATGCCACTGAGGCAATTAGGAATTCAAACGTCTACTGTTATAGGTAAGTATGACTTATGCAGTTGTACTTTGGTAGATATCAGCACCTGATTTCAATCATTTGTCATTAGGTTACACAGGGATCTTTCAAAACTTGTTCCCAGAATGAGGTAGGCTGGTAGATCTGTAGTTGTGCAATAGTTTTAATGGTCCCCCCCTTTTGAGATGGGAATTACATCAGCTTCTTTCATAGTTCAGAAACAATCTCAGCGTTAAGAGACTCTTGAAACAGTTGCTGTAAAATGAGCATGATGTAATTAGTAATGTTGAACAGAAAGAAACCTTTTACGCCATCTGCACCAGCAGCAGAATTAATTTTAATTGAATTTAGAGCTTTCCTTAAAGCTTCACTAGATATACTTGTTCTTGTTCATTTATCAAAATCAGCAGTAATTGAGCCACAGACTAATTATCTAGATTAGATGGACTGATCTGTGAACTGATTTAAAAATAAATTAGAATGAATTTGGGAATCAATTATCTCAAGCTTACCAGTGATGATACTGATTGTAGACAGAATATCCTGTTTGTAATACCACAAATGCTTAAATATGACTTTGTTATTAAGATATATAAAGGCTGCTAACCTTAACTTGTATCAGAGTCTAGTTTTCCACATTAAACTTTTCAAACCTGCGGTAACTTTCTGATATTGGCTTTTGTTGGGTGAGCAGGCTTTCTCTTAAAGCTAAGCCATAACTGCTTCTTTCTTTTCTTTGCCTTATTCAGTTTTCTAGTCTGATAAGGATAGCTGCTCTTCTTTGGCTTGCATGGCTGGTAGCTGTTAACTTATTGATGAAGTTGTAGACGATAGACCAATACTCAGAAATGCTTCTGAGCAACGGAGTCACACTAGTTGCATAGATTGAGATCAGTTTTCACAGGCTAATAGTTAGTGCTATAAAAGATTTCTGAAGTCAGTTTTCTAGGAGGGATGGGGGTGGATTTCTTAGTATCATCACTGTGTACACAGAAAAAACAAAGACTGCCAGCCCCAAACAAGTCAGGCTCTATTGAACTTTCCCTCAATGGCAAGAAGTCTCTGACACACACAAAAAAAAAAAAACATACAGTAAGTTGCCCTTTCTTGTGTGCATTGATAATTTGTGTATAGCTCAGCTCCCTACCTGTTATAACTTAGGATTTAAAAAGATTGCTGCCTGGACTCATGGTCCATCTAGGTACATTAAGGTCACCAGCAATCACATCATATCCCTTTTTCAAGCATTCTGCTAATATAGAAATAAACAAGCTTTTCTCAAGGTATGTTTGATTGAGTAGCCTATAAAATAGCTCTATATTCCATTTGCTTTGCCTTTATAGATGGTAGCAGCAATTATTTAATTGTCTTTACTACTACATTACAAATGACTGAAACTGTAAATGGGCATTTGTAGAAACCCTACTTCCCCTTTAGTGGCTACAATAATTGTGATGCCCTTGTGTCAAGGAAGACAGAGTGGTTTGCTTGAGTCACCATACCTTGTTTCAGTAACTAAGACGATAGTATAAACTTCATCACCTAACCTGACTTCACACTCCTTAAATGTGTTATTAAGGTTACTGGTATTACACAAGACACTTTTTATTTTGGATCTTTTCTTATTACTTTTCCTTTTTTATTTTTTGTTTTCCTCTTAAAAAATCACTACTTAAGATAATGTACTCAAGAAAAAAAATATTTCCTTGATGGTTAAATTGCAGTTTATCATACAAGAACAAGTTACTTCTGTTCATCATATTTCCCATATCAGTGATGTATCTATTTTGTTCATTAATCTTACTTTTCTCAGGGTATTGGTAAATAGTTGGATAGCTTTAATAAGCACTGCATTAATTCAGTAGCCAGAAAAGTATCACAAAACATAGGTGTAATTCCAACTGTTTTACTGAATGTTATCCTTTGTTTCCCCTCATTCTCAAAGCTTTCTAAATTAGGTTTACCTACATCATTTGTCCCTGTCCCCTAACCAGTATGATATCAAACCCTTTTAACAGGTAACTGTAATAGTGTCCTTCTCTCTCTCTCTCTCTATATATATATATATATATATATATACACACACATACATACATACACAATGAATTTTCACCAAAACAATCATGTCTGTGAGCAGTTACACTAACTTACAATCTGCAACTTTATGTATTAGTAATTAGTATAAGGGGACTTCATCTTGATTTTCAGGTGCTTTTAGGATGTGTCATTGTGCACTGTGCACTGTCCTGGATCTAAATTTCAGTTAACATCCACAAAACACAAGAAATAATAATAATTTTACTTGCTCTTGACAACGACCCAAGAAATAATAATAATTTTACTTGCTCTTGACAACTACTCCTCCAGGGTGAGATCTAGATGTTTTTCCAATGACAGTAATTCTGGCAGTGTTAGTGTATTCATGCTAAAGCTCTCTTTCTCTTTTTTCTCACGTAGAGCATATGAAGAAATATCTCCAGGTTACAGACTTGTAGATGGCCTCTTATGAAGGTTTTAAATCTGTTCACTAGGAAACAATGAAAAAGAAAATAAAAACACCAATGCCTCTTCCTTGAATTGTGTAATGACATAAGTAGCAGTTCACAAGTTGGCACCATCAAGGCACATTCTGTGAAGGCTGCCACCTTGTCTCTGCTCAGATTGTGTACAGCATCTGCATGCAGATCAGACAGTACAGGCTCCTTTGGTATGGCAGTATTGTGTATATGTATATGTGCATGTGTGGTGGGGGAGGATCCTAACTTAACTGTCCACCTTTCTGGATTAGTCTTACTTGTATAGTTGCTTGAGACTATGTCCATTTGTTATTTAGTTCTGTGTGAGTCTTTTCTAAAGAAAAATAATTATGATATTGTTTGTTTTTATTGTTCTATGTGCTTTTTTGTCCGCATGCTTAACAAGACCTTCTCCAGTTGTCCTCTGTCCATTTGTGCCCTTTATTTTCCCACTATTAAAGAAATAGCTTTACAAGGGAGCTACCTCACAGGTAGCAATAAAGATTGTTTGTACTCCATCTGGCATCCCAGAAATGAGGGCTTAGCAGATGAGCGTAACCCTTCCCCTTGACTGGAGAATGAGTGATTCACATCATTGCATGGACCACAACACTCTTCCCAGTATAAGTGCATGCTTACTTGTACTTATGAAAACTACAACAAAAGTAGCTTAGCGGCTGACTACCTGCCTCCTGGCCATTCCTTGCAACATCTTCCCTCCTCTGAGGGATTGTAGAATTGGGCAGTTCCACACCAGCTCCAACAGACACCTGAGCCTCTAATCAGGTCGTCTGGACCATCATCATGGCTGTGTCCCTTTACATCTGTAGAGCTGGCATTTAGTTGTTTATTTTTGTTCACCATATTATGGTATTGAAACAAACATATTTTGTACTGGAGGCTGAGAGAGCAGTTCTCAACCAATACAAAACAGTGTACAGATATAATTAATATTTACTTATTCTTTAATATCAAAAGTAACAAATGACAAGCTAGTCAAAATTCTAAATAAAAGTAACAAAATGATAAATGAAAGAGAAAGCTACTGTTTTCTAATGCACATGTTTTTTGATAAATCAGTATGAAAGAAGGCAAGATGTTTTATGTTGCTAAGTTGATACAGACTTAATTTGCTGTATTTGAATATGGCATTTATTTATTTTTAATATACCATCCAGTGACAGACTTGATGGTTCACAATAACTGTGCTGTTCTGTATTCAGTATTTGTAATACAGATGTCTAAGGTTCCCAGAATTATAAAAGATATTCATGAGGTTTCTGTTGCAGAAGTGTGCATATGGTTACTTAGCTACCTCCAAAATAAAGCTCAAGCTGTCAAGTGGCAAAAAGTCATTTCATCCTTCCTCCCCATCCCAGTCGGTGTACCACAAGGATCAGTCTTGAGACCCTTTCTCTTTAATGCCTTCACCAATTTGTCTTTCGGCTTTTCCCGGTTAGGGGTCGCCACAGCGGAACTCTGGTCCGCTAATGATTGGCAGCAGATTTTTAGGTGCTGGCTTGCCGGGCCTAACTCACAACCTTCAGCGAAGGAATGCCCATTCATGCATGTCGACACACAGAAGACTCCCTAACTGAGAATCGAACGTGCAACATCTAACTGTGAGGCGACAACGCTACCGCAGCACCACCACCGCAGTGACTTGCATAAAGCCTGTAAATCTGCATCCCTAGTACAATATGCAGATGACTCCAGTCATCTGCATCACGAAAACCATCAACAAAATACAGAAAAAACTTGCCCAGGGGTCCTTGTTCTCTCTAGAAACCTGGCTGACATCTGCCCAGCTATTCCTTAACCCAAATAAATCCAAACTAATCCTATTTTCTCCTAAACAGGTTACAATCAACAAAACCTCCCTGTCAGTTACCTCATCCAACAAAACAAAAATCATACTTATCACATACTAAACTACTAGGCATCTGTGTAGATGAGAACCTAAAGTTTGACAAAAAACACATCTAAAATAGACTGAAAAAATTACACCAAAAACTACATTCTCCCTATAGACCCAAACCCTTCCTCTGAGACACTGCAAGAAGCCACATTGCTTCTTCTCTTCTCTTGCCATCTCTAATGTATTCTGCTCCTTAATAGCATCCAAGTGACCTTGCTAAACAAACTTGAGCAATGTTGCTACAAAACAGCATGATTTGCTGTCAACTTTCCAGACAGAACCTACCACTGTGCCACCCTAAGGGAGTTACAGCAGATGGAATTCCCACATTATCTAACCTATTCACGACTTCCACAAATGCATAACATTGTGTATAAACCAAACAAATGTCCATACATTTCCAGCCTCATACATATATATAAATATATATATATATATATATATGTATAACCCCTCCATGCCACTACATTCATCAGGCAAATACCTATTACATGTATCCAAACCCAACAATTCTGCTGGCAAATCACTACTTTCACCACCTCACTAAATCCTAGAACTCCACCCCACTAGCAGTATAACAAGAACACTCCCTAAAATCATTTAAAACTCAGCTAATGTCCTACCTACCAAGTTACCAGTGCTGTACATGTGATGTTCCCAGATAATCTCCAGTCATTTACTGTCACCATTCTTTTATGTAAATGGCCATAATATAGCTACTTCTTCACAATCTCTATTTGGCAGTCATCTACCCCTCTCCACTACAGTCAGTGTCTCCCTTTTACATGGACCACCTCAATACTACTTCATAATTTGTAACCATTTTCATCCTATAATTACTTCAATGCCTCCTACTTAATATCTATTTACAGCAGATTCCATTTAACTAGACTCTTATAAGCTTGATATTGGCTAATATTTTACTGTATGCTTCATTTAACTGTCATGATTTCATTAACTGTCATATCATTACAATTCTCTGTATGTTCATTTACTATTCTGTATATGTTTATTTTTTATTTTTTGTTTAACTGCTATATCATTACTAGTTTATGCATGTATGTACATTAATTATGTGCTTTCTACTCATTCTGTAAAATGGAGTATTTCTTCCAGGGCATCCCCTGAAAATGGGACTTGTGCCCAGATAGTCTTTGTCAGTAAACAAAAGCAATAAATATCCTTCCACTGTCTCCATTTGCTGGATGTGGAATTGAAAAGGGTAACCCTGCTTTTGTGTAGGACGCGTTCTATCAGGGGTTGATAGAGGAGCTGTTGTAAAAGGCCAGCATTGTCTTGTGAAGAAGGACCCATAGCTGCTTTGAAGATTAGGCTGGACAATGCATACCACTGGTGAGAATATGCCAATGTGTTATATTTACTGCTATGAGAGCCTCTCCCTCTAAGATCAGTTGTTCTGGTGAATAACTTACATACCATCTTTTTTCCACATCTTTCCTCCCAAGTGTTCACTGTAATCATTTGATTCTTGTTTTAAAAGCAGCTAAATGATTCTTAAGTCTGATATTGTAAAAAGAAAAGCTCACTCATTTATTATTTACAGAATTCATTAATAAATGAAAAGCTTTTAAAATGACTAGCTGCTTCTAATACTTATAGGCCACTTAATTAAGGCAGTGTGACAGAAACGGAAGTAGTTTCTGATCAGCACTACAGAGGGTAATCCCAGGACACAGGACAGCGAATGTAGATAGAATCAAAACTTGATGTAAACAATTCTAAAGTGATTTTGTGACATGAGGGTTGTGCTTCTGTAAGCCCTGTTACTTATATATGCTAATTCTGAAATTGCTGTCCCTTGAAGTAAGGGAAATTCTCTGAGACACTGCAGCTTTAGTGTAAGTATATATACCTACTACTTCTATTGTCACTCTACCCAGTGCCAATCAGAAGACCCTCCAGTTTTTGCCTGGCATCCATTATTTATGGTTATGGTTAGGTTTTGTGACTGTATGGCACTCTATGCAATTCTTATCCAATTCTACAATCATGCTCCACTCCAAATTTAACACTGCTCCAGCAGATTACCAAAGAA
This sequence comes from Protopterus annectens, assembly GCF_019279795.1. Taxonomy (NCBI): domain Eukaryota; kingdom Metazoa; phylum Chordata; order Ceratodontiformes; family Protopteridae; genus Protopterus; species Protopterus annectens. The sequence continues at coordinate 95,148,030 of NC_056739.1, read as the reverse complement.
TCGTTTACATCTATTGAATCCTGTCTAGATAACTCTCAAGTGCTACTTAACACCCTCCACACCCTAAAAAGTAAAAAAATGCAGATAAAGCAAACTTCACTGTCACTTCTTTAAGTGGTACAAAAATAAAGTCTCCCACATAAAAGTATTAAAAGTCATAATAAATAACATCATGAAATTTGGCATACATATAGAGCAAGTCATAAAACACACACAGACACACACACACACACACACACACACACACACACACACACACACACACACACACACACACACACACACACACACACACACACACACACACACACACACACACACACACACACACACACACACACCATCTATCAAGCCAAACACTATCTCACAGACAGTAACAAAAAAAACTTTAGCCTCTGCCTACCTGCTACTATCACTCCTCAACACCTTTCATATTGTTACTAATCTGCAGGCATCACAGAAAAACAAACTGCAATAATAATGCCTCCAGTAAAGTAACACAGTTTGCTGCCAACCGACCACACAGGTCTCACCTCTGTACAGCCCTTAAATACGTCAGTTGACTTGAACTACCCAGCTACCTCTCTTAGTCTCAGCTAATCATAACTAACAGCTTATTCCACAAAACAGAAAAATGCCCAGCCTTAAAGGATATAATTCAGCACTGTTCTCCAGCAAGTAACCCATTGCTCAAAATATAAACTATCCCTCTCAACACACAAGTTACACAACTCAGATGGTAACCCCTTATTCTACAACTACACCACTAAACTTTTGAATTCCATCTACCTGCCTCAGAGACTTATTAGTAATCTTCAGACATTCGAAGTCTAACTAAAACAATTCCTGAAAGACTCAAGAAGATGATACTCAAGGAACTTTTCCATCTCATCTCCTGGCAATCTGTTGCACACTACAGTTATTGCACTTCTTTACCTCCCTGGGGACTCAACCCCTCTTTAAGCCGATCAAGTGTATGATTAATCAAGCTCATGTACATGGCATATATATTATAAATACATATATATATATATATATATATATATATATATATATATATATATATATATATATATATATATATAGTGTATATAGTTACTTTTTCCCATCTTATTTCTCCTATTATTTTACTACTGAATATCTGTACAACTTCGTGAATGTATTCCTCTCGGGTAGTCCAGATCAGATCATCTTCAACTGCACTGACTACCGTGGTTTAATTTCATTTAATATTTCAATTGAAGTATTATGTTTTGCTGTATCATGTATAGGTCATAGGTTCATAGGTGTGTACTAGGCTAATGGCCCTGGAGCCTTTACAAGCCTAGCCTAAAAAAAATTTCCCTGACACTGTGCCACCTGATGTTAGTTCACAGTGCCTCTATCCAGTAGGGCAACTGGAGTGACCCTGGGGTGAACTTTCTGGTACCCATCCACTCATCGAGATGTCTCTTGAAGAGCAGCAAGGTGCTCTGCTTGACATGAATCAGAAGCGTATTCCAGAGTATGGGCAGTCTTTGGGAGATGAACCTGTCCCTCCAGCATGTTCTGCTGATTGTGGTAGTGAGGTTGTGGTCTCTGGAGCATGAGGTGCAGGGGGATTGGGGTTTCTTTAGGTGTAGCATTTCAAGTAGGTTTGGGTCGGACAGGGTTGTTTTAAGTAAAGCAGAGATCACCTATGAGTAGACGATAAGATACTGAGAACAGCTGAAGTTTCTTGAGTCTGTCCATATAGGACATGTGTTTAAGGCCTAGGATCCTTTTTCATAGTTCATAGTTTGGTACTAAGCTAACTGCCCTTCCGAGACATTTTCAGCCTAGCCAATTATCCTCTGTGAGACTCAAACCCTGCACCTTGTGTTTGGAAGGTAAACACTTTAGCCATTAAGCTACCTTCCCAACCCCTTTCTTTAAAGCAAACCCCATAAGGCAAGCATACACCTTACCTAATACCCTTGTTAATGGTAACTCTAATGTGTGACACCCAGATGCTCCTCTCACCAGGTTAGACAAGAAGATGATAACAGTTAGTTTAGTTGCCTATCTGGAGCCAGATTCTGCAATTCATTCATAGGTCACTTTTGTATTCATAGGTTAGTACTAAGCTAACTGCCCTTGCGTGCCATTTTAAGCCTAGCCAATTATCCCTTGTGAGACTCAAACCCTGCACCTTGTGTTTGTAAGGCAAACACCTTAACCATTAGGCCACCCTCCCAACTTTTATGGCCTCTTCAGCTGTTGTTGGTTTCTGGTCAGGTACATGCCAAACGGGGCATTATATTTGATGAGTGGTCTAATGAGGGATGAGTAGAGAGGGATGATGACCTCTTTCTTTCTGGATGTGAACTGTTTGGTTATAAGATGTGCCATGTAGAAGGACTTTCTGACCATTTGTGAGGTACTTTTATGGCCTCTTCAGCTGTTGTTGGTTTCTGGTCAGGTACATGCCAAACGGGGCATTATATTCGATGAGTGGTCTAATGAGGGATGAGTAGAGAGGGATGATGACCTCTTTCTTTCTGGATGTGAACTGTTTGGTTATAAGATGTGCCATGTAGAAGGACTTTCTGACCATAGTGGCAACATGTTGGTCGAAGGTGAGGTGGCTGTCGACCTGGGTGCCCAGATTTCTTCAGTGCTTAGTGAGCTCCCATCGATGTGGTAATTCATGGGAGCTGAGTTTTTTCCAAAGGGAATGATAACACATTTTTTGGCACTAAGCTTAAGGCCATGGTTCCGACACCAGTCATTGGTCTCAGAGAGGCCCTTTTGTATGATGTCTGCATCACTTGGGGAGTTGATAATGACCCCTAGCTTGCAGTCATCAGCGAACTTTGTCAGCCAGAGTTCCTCTGTGTTGGTCTGGACTTCTGAGACGTAGATGCCAAACAGGAAAGGGCCCAGGACCGAGCCCTGTGGGACTCCACTCATGACTGGTCAATAGTCTGACTTGGAGTCCGCAACTTTCACTCTCTGGGCCCTGTCTGTGGCCAATTTGCCACTCACCTAGTGATATAAGGATTGATGCCTAGTTTAGTGAGTTTATCAGTGATACCCGGGTGGGGAATGGTATTAAAGGCCTTGGCCAGGTCAAGTTAGGCTGCCTTACCCTCATCCACAGCCTTGGTGACTGCCTCGAAGAAGTCAGCCAGGTTCAGCAGGCAGCATATCCCCTTGATGAAGCCAAACTGTGTGGGGTCAAGAGTTTGGAGATTGCCTATATCTTTGTTGAGCAGGTCCATGATGATGCGCTCCATAGCTTTGCATACCACACTTGTCAGGCTAATGGGGTGATAGTTCCCAGGGTCTGTAGTTGCTCCCCCTTTGTGGAGAGGGATGACTGTAGCAGTGTGCCATTTGTTAGGGACAAAGCCTGAGGTAAGGCTGTGATTGAACAGGGCATACAGCTGTGGTGCTAGTTCGTTTTGTAGTTCATGTAGGATGCAGCCAGGAATATTATCAGGTCCCATAGATACTGTATTCTTGGCTTTGGACAATGCAGCTTTTACCTGTGCCACAGGAATGGTGGGTACCGGGCTTCCTTCTGGTATTGTGATAGGGCCTTTGGAGGGGAAAGAGGGGTAAAGTTGGCAATTAATTTGTCAGCCAGTATGTTGGCTATATCTGTTGGCTAGATATACGAGGTACCATTGTGCAATAACTTAGAGCAAATCTGGGTATTGCCTTGGAGGTTCTTGATATAGCTATATAAGGCTTTGTGGTTGTTTTTGGTGTCAGCCACAATTCTGCCTTCATAGCTGGCCTTAGAGGATTTGATAAGGGGATCTCAAATTTTTGTTGAATCTGGTAAGAGAGTTTTTCCTGTCTTGTGACTTCATTTTTTTCTGCAACAGTTTCTTCCTCCTATTGTAGAGTTTATTGATGGCTGGGGACCACCAGATTGGCTTCCTTTTTTGGGAGGAGAGTGTCTTGGTTCTATTTGGTATGGTGAGAACCAGGCATTTGTGTACATGCTCGTACAGTGAATTGGTGTATGATTCGGCAGTCATGCAGCTATTTTCCATTGGCATGGGTGCCAATAAGTTAGCCACCTCTGTTTTAATGAGCCCAAAGTCATCTTTGCAGAAGTTTTTCAGGGTGGTCAGCTTAGCTGGGGGGGGGGGTATAGTTGACATGGAGATTTCCATGGTGATCAGTTTGTGGTCAGATTTAACCAGTGAGGAGTTGTCTGTAGGTGTGGAGCAATGGTCTCCAATGTTGGTAGTCCAGGGGGGTATGTTTCAGGTCATTCACACCCACATAGACAATAACTGAGTCATATTTGTACTTGTTATGGAGTGACCTGAGTGCATGTGTTATGTGGTGGATCCTGGCACCTGATAGAGAACTGACTGTCACCTTCTCCTTGCTCATCCTAGTGAGTGGGACATCTGTGTGCCTCACAACTGAGTCTCCAATGGATAGTTCATTGGGCAAAGTGTTGTGCCTTAAGGGCTTAGGTTGAGGGGCACACTGTGGTGGTGTGCTATGTGTTCTGGGGTTGGAGTTGTGTTGTGGTGGTCAAGTGCATTTCTGTCTCGGGGGTCTTTGTCGTGTGGGTAAATTTTTGTTCAGAGCTTCCGCAAAGGTGGGTGTATGGTTTGTATTTATGTATGTGAGTTGTAATGGTTGGTGTTTTGGAGGGCTGTGTGTTCCATGTAGTGAGTTGCAAGTGTTGACCTTCTCCTCTTGACCAGCTAGTCCTATCTTGGCTGGAGAGTGCACTGCTTCCAATTTAGTGATATACGTGCATCTTTCACATGTGTGAGTGTTGGGAGGTAAGAGGAGAGGGTTGTCTGTGTACATGAGACAGTTGCTACACTGTCTCAGAATGCCCAAGTTCACAAGGCTAATAGGAAAAAGCACAGGAAATTTCCTTGCAGCCATATCTGGAGGGGTGGTCATAACTAATAAGTACTGGCGCTGTTACTGCATAGGAACAGCTAGTGCTGATAGCACCTAAGTGTGCTACAATAAATGTTACTAAAGCCTGTTAAGGTGCTACTTAATTAAGCTAATTGAAGTCCAAGAAGTAAAGAACAAGCACATTTTAAGGGAAAAATTGAAGAGCAAACTTTCTAGCACTGGTAATTGTTTATCTCAGCTGAGTGCCACTGTGCAGTGCGCAAACCCGCACAAACACAGGCTAAACCAGAAAGTTGAAAGGGATGGAAATCTGGCCAAACAGCCAATAAACTACGATTTCTGGGACAGAAACCACTCCTGTTGTGGTAGATAGGCTACCAAGTGCTTACCAATCCCACTGATAAGCTAGAAGGCTTCAGTCCAACATAGAAAGGTCTGGGGAACTCAGAAACTTACAAAACAGTCCTGGATACAGCAAATATGTTATCTGGACTAAACTAGTTACAGGAAAGGCGGGAAGCAAGCTTAGAACATTTTTTTGGTTCTTCTGTAGAAAAGCAGCTAAAACAGTAATAAAAACACTTTAAATGCAGTGCAAGCTAGCACACTTGAGTGTGTAGCAATATTAAAGCAAATACAATTTAAATAAACGCAGTTTAAACTAAAAAATGACTTAAAACAAGTGCAGAAAGCAGTAAATTCAGAAAAAAATCAAGACAGAGGCACTTAACATCTCTCTTTCTCCTTCATGTTGCTTTTACAGTCTGCAAGATGCTAAATCTGGAGCCGCAGAGTTTACACAAGCACAAACCAGCACAAACACAGGCTTTTCAACCAGAAAGTTGAAAGGGATGAAAAAACTGCTTAAACAGCCAATAAACTACACTTTCCTGGCCAGAAACCACTCCTCTTGTGGTAGATAGGCTGCCTAGTGCTTACCACTCCCACTGATAAGCTAGAAGGCTTCTCTCCAACACAGAAAGGTCTGTGGGACTCAGAAACGTACAAAATAGTCCAGGATACAGCAAATTTGTATCTGGACTTGACTAGTTACAGGAAAGGCGGGAAACAATCTTAGAACTTTTTTTTAAGAAAAGCAGCTAAAACAGTAATAAAACACTTTAAATGTAGCGCAAGCTAACACACTTGAGTGTGTAGCAATATTAAAGCAAATACAGTTTAAATAAATGCAGTTTAAATTAAAAAAAAATACTTAAAACAAGTGCAGAAAGCAGTAAATTCAGAAAAAATCAAACTGGAGGCACTTAAAGTTTCTATTTCTCCTTCCTGTTGCACTTGAAGTCTTTGGGATGCCAAATCTTGATCCACAGAGCTTAAATAAGCACAAACCCTTGGAAACACTGGCTTTTAAACCAGAAAGGGATGGAAAAACTGCTCAAACGGGCAATAAAATACAATTTCTGGGCCAGAAACCACTCCTCTTGTGGTAGATAGGCTACCTAGTGCTTACCACTCCCACTGATAAGTTAGAAAGCTTCCCTCAAACACAGAAAGGTTTGGGAGACTCAGAGACTTACAAAACAGTCCTGGATGCAGCAAATCTATATCTGGACTAGACTAGTTACAGGAAAGGCGGGAAACAAGCTTAGAACTTTTTTTTGGAAGAAAAGCAGCTAAACCAGTAATAAAAATACTTTAAATGCAGTGCAAGCTAGCACACTTGAATGTGTAGCAATATTAAAACAAATACTGCTTAAAATAAATGCAGCTTAAATTTAAAAAATGTCTTAAAACAAGTGCAGAAAGCAGTACATTCAGAAAAAATCAAAATGGAGGCACTTAAACTCTCTCTCCTTCCTGTTGCTCTTGTCTGCAAGACATCAAACCTGATCTGCTGAGCGTAAACAAGGCAAACCTGCACAAACACGACCTTTTAAACCAGAAAGTTGAAAGGCATGGAAATCTGCCCAAATGGCCAACAAGCTACAATTTCTGGGCCAGAAACCAATCCTCTTGTGGTAGATAGACTGCCTAGTGCTTCCCACTCCCACTGATAAGCTAGAAGGATTCCCTCCAGCACAAGGTCTGGGGGACTCAGAAACTTTCAAAACAGTCCTGGATACAGAAAATCTGTATCTGGACTAGACTAGTTACAGGAAAGGTGACAAACAACCTTAGAAGTACTTTTCTTGTTTTTGTTTGCAGAAAAGCAGCTAAAACAGTAATAAAACACTTTAAATGCAGTGCAAGCTAGCACACTTGAGTGTGTAGCAATATTAAAGCAAATACAGTTTAAATAAATGCAGTTTAAATAAAAAAAAAACAATTTAAAACAAGTGCAGAAAGCAGTAAATTCAGAAAAAAATCAAAAAGAGGCACTTAAAGTCTCTCTTTCTACTTCTTGTTGCTCTTATAGTCTGCAGGATACCAAATATGGATCCACAGAGCTTAAACAAGTGTAAACCTCTGCAAACATGGACTTTTAAACCAGAAAGTTGAAAGGGATGGAAAACTGCCCAAACGGCCAATAAACTACAATTTCTGGGCCAGAAACCACTCCTCTTGTGGTAGATAGGCTGTGTAGTGCTTACCACTCCCACTGATAAGCTAGAAGGCTTCTGTCGAACGCAGAAAGGTCTGGGGGACTCAGAAACTTACAAAACAGTCCAGGATACAGCAAATCTGTATCTGGACTAGACTAGTTACAGGAAAGGCGGGAAACAATCTTTGAACTTTTTTTTTTTTTTTTGAAGAAAAGCAGCTAAAACAGTAATAAAACACTTTAAATGTAGTGCAAGCTAACACACTTGAGAGTGTAGCAATATTAAATGTGGGAAACAACCTTAGAACTACTTTTTTGTTTCTGTTTGCAGAAAAGCAACTAAAACATTAATAAAAACACTTTAAATGCAGTGCAAGCTAGCACACTTGAGTGTGTAGCAATATTAAAGCAAATACAGTTTAAATAAATGCAGTTTAAATAAAAAAAAACAATTTAAAACAAGTGCAGAAAGCAGTAAATTCAGAAAAAAATCAAAAAGAGGCACTTAAAGTCTCTCTTTCTACTTCTTGTTGCTCTTATAGTCTGCAGGATACCAAATATGGATCCACAGTGCTTAAACAAGTGTAAACCTCTGCAAACATGGACTTTTAAACCAGAAAGTTGAAAGGGATGGAAAACTGCCCAAACGGCCAATAAACTACAATTTCTGGGCCAGAAACCACTCCTCTTGTGGTAGATAGGCTGTGTAGTGCTTACCACTCCCACTGATAAGCTAGAAGGTTTCTGTCAAACGCAGAAAGGTCTGGGGGACTCAGAAACTTACAAAACAGTCCAGGATACAGCAAATCTGTATCTGGACTAGACTAGTTACAGGAAAGGCGGGAAACAATCTTTGAACTTTTTTTTTTTGAAGAAAAGCAGCTAAAACAGTAATAAAACACTTTAAATGTAGTGCAAGCTAACACACTTGAGAGTGTAGCAATATTAAATGTGGGAAACAACCTTAGAACTACTTTTTTGTTTTTGTTTGCAGAAAAGCAACTAAAACATTAATAAAAACACTTTAAATGCAGTGCAAGCTAGCACACTTGAGTGTGTAGCAATATTAAAGCAAATACAGTTTAAATAAATGCAGTTTAAATAAAACAAATGTAAAACAAGTGCAGGAAGCAGTACATTCAGAAAAAAATCAAAAAGAGGCACTTAAAGTCTCTCTTTCTCCTTTGTATTGATCTTATAGTCTGCAGGATACCAAATCTGGATCCACAGAACTTAAACAAGTGCAAACCTGTGCAAACATAGGCTTTTAAACCAGAAAGGTGAAAGGGATGGAAAACTGCCCAAACTGCCAATAAATTACAATTTCTGGGTGAGAAACCACTCCTCTTGTGGTAGATAAGCTGTCTAGTGCTTACTACTCCCACTGATAAGCTAGAAGGCTTCTTTCCAATGCAGAAAGGTCTGGGGGACTCAGAAACTTACGAAACAGTCCAGGATACAGCAAATATGTATCTGGAATAGACTAGTTACATGAAAGGCGGGAAACAATCTTTGAACTTTTTTTTTTTTTTTTAAGAAAAGCAGCGAAAACAGTAATAGAATGCTTTAAATGTAGTGCAAGCTAACACACTTGAGTGTGTAGCAATATTAAAGCAAATACAGTTTAAATAAATGCAGTTTAAATTCAAAAAATTACTTAAAACAAGTGCAGAAAGCAGTAAATTCAGAAAAAAATCAAATTGAAGGCACTTAAAGTCTCTCTTTCTCCTTCCTGTTGCTTTTGTAGTCTTCAGGATGCCAAATTTGGATCCACGGAGCTTAAATAAGCACAAACCCTTGGAAACAATGTTTTTTAAACCAGAAAGTTGAAAGGGATGGAAAAACTGCTCAAACAGGCAATAAACTACAATTTCTGGGCCAGAAACCACTCCTCTTGTGATAGATAGGCTACCTAGTGCTTACCACTCCCACTGATAAGCTAGAAGGCTTCCGTCCAACACAGAAAGGTCTAGGGGACTCAGAGACTTACAAAACAGTCCTGGATGCAGCAAATCTATATCTGGACTAGACTAGTTACAGGAAGGGTGGGAAACAAGCTTAGAACGTTTTTTTGGCAGAAAAGCAGCTAAACCATTAATAAAAACACTTTAAATGCAGTGCAAGCTAGCACACTTGAGTGTGTAGTAATATTAAAGCAAATACAGCTTAAAATAAATACAACTTAAAATAAAAAAAACAGCTTAAAACAAGTGCAGAAAGCAGTACATTCAGAAAAAATCAAAATGGAGGCACTTAATGTCTCTCTTTCTCCTTCCTGTTGCTCTTGTCTGCAAGACGTCAAACCTGATCTGCTGAGCTTAAACAAGGCAAACCTGCACAAACACGGCCTTTTAAACCAGAAAGTTGAAAGGCATGGAAATCTGTCCAAATGGCCAACAAGCTACAATTTCTGAGCCAGAAACCACTCTTGTGGTAGATAGGCTACCTAGTGCTTACCACTCCCACTGATAAGCTTGAAGGATTCCCTCCAGCACAGAAAGGTCTGGGGGACTCAGAAACTTACAAAACAGTCCTGGATACAGCAAATCTGTATCTGGACTAGACTAGTTACAGGAAAGGCGGGAAACAATCTTAGAACTTTTGTTTTGTTTTTTGCAGAAAAGCAGCTAAAACAGTAATAAAAACATTTAAATGCAGTGCAAGCTAGCACACTTGAGTGTGTAGCAATGTTAAAGCAAATACAGTTTAAATAAATGCAGTTTAAATTAAAAATATGACTTAAAACAAGAGCAGAAAACAGTAAATTCAGAAAAAATCAAAAAGAGGCACTTAAAGTCTCTCTTTCTCCTTCCTGTTGCTCTTATTGTCTGCAGGATACCAAACCTGGATCCACAGAGCTTAAACAAGTGCAAACATGTGCAAACATAGGCTTTTAAACCAGAAAGTTGAAAGGGATGGAAAACTGCCCAAACAGCCAATAAACTACAGTTTCTGGGCCAGAAACTACTCCTCGTGTGGTAGATAGGCTGTCTAGTGCTTACCTCTCCCGCTGATAAGCTAGAAGCCTTCTGTCCAACACAAAAAGGTCTGGGGGACTCAGAAACTTACAAAACAGTCCAGGATACAGCAAATTTGTATCTGGACTTGACTAGTTACAGGAAAGGCGGGAAACAATCTTAGAACATTTTTTTAAGAAAAGCAGCTAAAACAGTAATAAAACACTTTAAATGAAGTGCAAGCTAACACACTTGAGTGTGTAGCAATATTAAAGCAAATACGGTTTAAATAAATGCAGTTTAAATTAAAAAATACTTAAAACAAGTGCAGAAAGCAGTAAATTCAGAAAAAATCAAACTGGAGGCACTTAAAGTCTCTTTCTTCTTCCTGTTGCACTTGAAGTCTTCAGGATGCCAAATCTTGATCCACGGAGCTTAAATAAGTGCAAACCCTTGGAAACACTGGCTTTCAAACCAGAAAGGGATGGAAAAACTGCTCAAACAGGCAATAAAATACAATTTCTGGGCCAGAAACCACTCCTCTTGTGGTAGATAGGCTACCTAGTGCTTACCACTCCCACTGATAAGTTAGAAGGCTTCCCTCAAACACAGAAAGGTTTAGGGGACTCAGAGACTTACAAAACAGTCCTGGATGCAGCAAATCTATATCTGGACTAGACTAGTTACAGGAAAGGCGGGAAACAAGCTTAGAACTTTTTTTTGGAAGAAAAGCAGCTAAACCAGTAATAAAAGTAATTTAAATGCAGTGCAAGCTAGCACACTTGAGTGTGTAGCAATATTAAAACAAATACTGCTTAAAATAAATGCAGCTTAAATTTAAAAAATGGCTTAAAACAAGTGCAGAAAGCAGTACATTCAGAAAAAATCAAAATGGAGGCACTTAAACTCTCTCTTTCTCCTTCCTGTTGCTCTTGTAGTCTGCAAGATGTCAAACCTGATCTGCAGAGGTTAAACAAGTGCAAACCTGCGCAAACACGGGCTTTTAAACCAGAAAGTTGAAAGGCATGGAAATCTGCCCAAATGGCCAACAAGCTACAATTTCTGGGCCAGAAACCACTCCTTTTGTGGTAGATAGACTGCCTAGTGCTTACCACTCCCACTGATAAGCTAGAAGGATTCCCTCCAGCACAGAAAGGTCTGGGGGACTCAGAAACTTACAAAACAGTCCTGGATACAGCAAATCTGTATCTGGACTAGACTACTTACAGGAAAGGCGGGAAACAATCTTAGAACTTTTGTTTTGTTTTTTTGCAGAAAAGCAGCTAAAACAGTAATAAAAACACTTTAAATGCAGTGCAAGCTAGCACACTTGAGTGTGTAGCAATGTTAAAGCAAATACAGTTTAAATAAATGCAGTTTAAATTAAAATATGACTTAAAACAAGTGCAGAAAGCAGTAAATTCATAAAAAATCAAAATGGAGGCAATTAATGTGTTAAACAGTTTTAAACAGATAAAGGAGCAAGGAGAATTTAGAGAATGCTTTTAACTGCAAACAAATCAGTTATATACTACACTCCTTGGCAGGAAATCAGAACAAACAAACAGATGCTTAACAAATGGAGAAAAATTCCAGTTAGTACCAGATTAGTTTATAGCAATAAAATACTGTAAAAAAGTATACAGCAGACAATAAAAAGTGCTATAAATGGCTAGAATAAGCAATAACTAGTAAAAATAAGCAAAAAAAAAGGCTACTTATTGTTATATATCACAGATTAGAGTTATGGTCAGTGCCCCTTTTCCGCTCAGCTCAGTGTGCTGCAATCTGTTACATTGTGCCAACGTATCATACTTTTATTTTGTTGCCTTAAGCATGTTGTAACATATTTAGTTGTACCAGTAATTCATTTTTGCTTGCTTTTATGGATTATAAACTATTAGTGGAGCTTTTCTTATCCGGACTGTGATGATATGGGGTTCTAATGCTCAAACAGATTTTCCTGTAAACAAATGAAGCAAGCAAATAAATGAATGAATGAATGAATAGATGGGACCATGCTCAACAGATTCTGAGGTAGGTGAGAGAAGGTCATCAACAAACGTCACTACCATAGTAACCTCAGTAGTTATAAAATCTAGTGGGAGATCACCAAACAGTAAATGTCCAGAAAAGTATGTGGTGTAGGGGTTAAAACTGCTGTTTCCCAGTGTTTGGTTATTTGGTTCAAGTCATGGATGGGATGCCATATATGTGGCGTATGCATGCCTTCTTTGTTTTTTTGTGGGTTGTTTAATTGGTTCCATCGCAGCTCTGAGTAGGATTTAATGGAAATGGAAAGTGAGTACAATATTTAAAAGCAGTTCATACCCCCCCTTTACAGTTGTTCTTGGGTAGGTGAGGTGGAATATTCCTACCTTCAGAAAATGCTCTTCTGCCACTTGATTTCAAGCAAAAACTTATGTCATATTGATGATATAGAAATAAAGTAAGGTAGCCCTTACAGATCAGTATGACAACACTGCTAATTCTCCATTGTTCCAGACTTCAGAATCAGAATGTGTGTGTTATTGCATAAAATGATGTTCCCTCCATATGTTATTGTCAGACTATCACTTCCTTACAACAGTTACTTGTAACCAAAAGCATACACACAATTATAGTCTTCTAGTCTTTCTTAACTGTACAAAGGGTGTCAAGCAGGTCAAACACTGTTGCAATTTTATTAGAAGCCATACTTGTCTTTTTGAAATTCCACTGTTCCATTCTGCTAACACAAGCACATGTACATTTAAAAAAAATCTCATAACCTACAGATAACTAAAGACTCTTGAGTGCTGAGAAGCAAGTTTGAAAAGTTTTGTTTCACAGATAACATTTAATGCTCACTGCAGTTTTGACAGAATAATACACCAATCAGAGATAGAGAGAAAATGAACTGCATATAAAGAACATATGATGTCATAGATGAACAAAGCAGGTGCTTCTGAAATACTTGGAACAAGACTGCCTGAAAGAGAGAAAGAGAAATAGAGAAATAGTTTATTACACTTGTATCTGTGCAGTTTGTCAGATAACAATTACTGTAAGTATATATATTGTTAAATCACTGCAGAATCCCTCAAAGCCCAAAAATGTAAAGCTCCATTCTCTACACTCCCACACAAGTGGCTCTGTTTCTTGTCCATAGTAAATTATTAATCTTCTGCGCTAAACTGACAAACCATGACTTCCTTGAAAGTCATAAAATATCAGGGTAGGTTATAATTCTCTTCATCAGAAGCCAGTTCCATCTTTTAGGCTTAGCCGTTTGGCGTTGAGTAACTTAACAATGACTAATTAAACAAATACCACTTATACTAGCAGAGAGACAAAGTGGTGTTTACAATTAGTATTTGTGTTGCTATTTTCTCTACTGATTTCTCTTATGAAATGTCTCCAAGTCTGATAATTACTGTCTGTTTTGATTATTTTGTGGGTTGCAGTTTGACATTTGTGACTGTTGTCACACTCTTGCGTTACAACTTAGTAGCACCCCGGGTCAGCCATCTGGTTAGTGTTGACGGGTAATTTCTTGTCTTTGTCACTGTGCTGTTACACATTGTGAGTTTGTGTTGTTGCTTTCAGTCAGAGTTTTAAGTGCTTTGGCAGCACTGGTCAGCTTCCTGCATGAGACGCACAGCAAGACATGGGGTAGAGCAGGGTAGCTGTAGCAGCATATTCTGACACAATGGCAGACTGAACTACTAGCTGTGGCTCACAGATCCATTCGGTGCACTACTTTCTAAATTAAATGCAGAATGCAGTGTGTGTAGACAGGATGCACTTAAAGTTATTATGTTTATAAAGTCATGGGATGGCCACACCTTCTGTAGTTAGTGCAGGCACGTTCCACATATTCAAACTTAGTTGCTTTTAATGCAGAAATCCCTTTACTGACTGCGTCAAGTAGGGTTAGTCTTTCTCAGTTTTTAAGCAAGCACATCTTGAATAATCCAGTTTCCTTTCCTTATTAAATGCAGCCCATTGTGATAGGAAACAAAATGCCTCTTTTTTAATTTTGAGTAGTTGCACGAAGTAAATCTAGGTTGCATAATGAATTATACATGTTTTTATTTGGTATCTTTATTCACTGATTTATAAACTGTGAAGCTTGAGTCTAAGCTGAGTATCTGAATACTGTCTCTAATGAGGAAGACTGTAGCTGTTATTAATGAGGAGGGGTCAAGTTTTTTTTCTGTATGTAGTACTGCCCCCCCCCCTTGTGACAAGTGAGCAGTCATAAACTCCATTACTCCACTTCTTAGCACACCACCCCCTACACCCCATTAGCTTGTTGAACCTACATTATCTGCAGTGCATCCAGCTGCCCCACCCTGTGGCAGCCCTTTATTCTGCCACAGTGGGCTTTTACATGTGGATATATATATATATATATATATATATATATATATATATATATATATATATGTGTGTGTGTTATTGTGCATTTCATTTAGATTGCTTGCAATGGCATGGTTCATGATAAAGTATGAGAATGTGACAGTATACACTGAATAAGCCTTGAGTTACATCTGACTGGAAAGATATGGTAGCATTCAAGATCTCTTTACACTTCATTTCTGCTGCTAATATAGGTTGTGGGGTTTAGTATGTGACTTACTAATGGGTAGAAATGCTTTTTTGTATTGTTATGTGCTCAGAAGCTGTGTAATTTAACACAGGCTAGATAACCGGTTATATAATGCCACATTGCACCCAAGATAGGTTTCTGTGTCTTAACATGCTTTACCTGAGTCTTCTTCTTCGAATGGCAGTGGAGTTTTACAGTGTCGCACACACCTAGGGCCAATTTAGAGTGTCCAATCCACCTGCAGCATGTCTTTGGGATGTGGGAGGAAACAGGAGCACCGGAGGACATGCAGACTCGAGGATCGAGGGAGAACCTCTTGCTGTGAGGCGAACATGCTTTACCTGAGTACTGTCAATAAATGTTAAAAAAAAAAAAACTCTGTAGCTATAATTGTGCAAGTCGTAAAATTCAGCAAGAAGTGTTAAAATGCCTAGTTAAATACCTTATGTGATATCAACTGTGACAGAAGTGGGCTAAAACTGCATCCGATAGAATACCCCACTTAGGCATTGTTGACAAGATTTCTGAGCTAGGAATAAATCCCTGCATAACTCATTGGATTGCCACCTGACTCACAAACAGGACCAAAGAAGTCAGGATCAGTGAGATCACCTCCACCAAGAGACCAGTCACTAGTAGAGTACCCCAAACCTCTGTGCTGGGCTTGCTCATGTTTGCAACTACTTCTCTGAAGGCAAGGCTAATGTTCAAGGCCTATGGCTCACCAAGTTTGCAGATGGCTGTAAATTAGGAGCTATTACAGATTTCCCCTAAGACACTAACATCTTGTAAGAAAGTTTATCACAGGCAAATGACTGGTGCCAAAGCCTTGACATAAAACTGAATTCCAAAAATGCATTATAATATTCTCTAGGAAACTGTCAACCCAAATTAATTATGCCATCAATAAAACACCTCTAAGTGTCAAGCCAGTAGTAATGGATCTGGGAACATATGTAGACAACAATCTGGCATTTGCCCAACTTGTAGCTAAAATAGTAAGAAAATCATTCTATATCACCCAACTTATAGGTAAGGGTATAGCATTGAGGTCCAAGGAACTTATGGTACCACTCTGCTTGACCCTTATCAGACCTATAATTGAATACAGTGCTCCCTTTGCCATGTATCTAATCAGACACTTGCAACATTTGGAAAGCCCACAAAGGTTTCTCACTAGGAGAATGCAGGGCATGAATACCCTGTTCCACACTGATCACCTACAGGCTTTGTCTCTGTATTCAGTTTCCTTCAGGCTGTGAAGAGGGGATTTTTGCCTGGTTTACTGGGCTTACACAGACCCAACCCTGATGGATCTGTTGTACATGTGCAAAACAAACAGCACCAGAAACACTTGATCAAGGTATCTGACCTTCACTTGTGACATAAACAGAATATGCTGGAGAAACAGATATGCTAACCAAAGGATCCCCACACTATGGAAAAGCTCCCCATCCATGTAAATCAAGAGTTCATCCCTGGCCGTATTCAAATGAAACCTTGACAATTGGATGGGAAATCTTAAAATTAGCCTGTCTGGCCTCTGTGTCAATTATGGACAGAGGCCATTAATAAAGAAAGTACTATGCTAACTAACACCTTCCACAAATCCTTAGTTACCTTGCTACTATTATGCCCCTGCCTATATTGAGGCCCATGATACTCAGGACTGAAATGGTCTGGGGAGTTGCGGTTAGGCTTGTAAGGTCCAAGTGGTCATTAGCCTAGTAACAGCCTATGAGATTATAAACTAGGAAGCAGCAGATTCAGTCTTATAATTGTAAGTTTTTTAGCTGTGACTCTTGGTTGTGTACATGTTTTGTGCTAAATAGTGGTTGTTACTTTGATATAAGGAACAGCAGTAAAGTGTAGAATAGGGGAAGATGACCCTTACCATCTCATTGTGCTGGGGTAGCCTTTGCTGCATCAAACATTTTCTTCCTGCCTTCCATCCCAGACATTGCTTCCACATTCTTCCTCCAGTCACCCACAGGACGCTCCTGAATGATATCAGAAAAGACATCTGGTTAAACTCACTGAGGATCAGTGTAAGTCCTTTAGTTTGAATAAAAATATTTGTACCACTTGCAGTATTAACATTAAAAGAAAATCAAACAACCTTAAGAATAATAAAGTTAATTACAACTTAAAAAGCCCTTAATTTTTAAGATATTTTTGAACTCATACTTTTGGTAGAGTTCCATTTCATATTGACCTAGTTATCCGTGGCCAGATGTAGAAATCAACAGTTTACAGAAGTGTAGTGACCTTAGAAGTTCTTAAAGCAGTGAGTGGGATAGAAGGGTATATCACCGTGCAATTGGGAAAGGGGGTTGCTTAGCTCCTGCCCCACCCCAAAATGATACACTTGAATGCATTTTGTAAACTCTTGCTCACATGTTTGGTTGCATACAAATGGGACAAAATGAAATGGTCTGTGGCCCTGTGAATTGCATCCATTTATGTCAAGCTCGCTTTTAAATGCAACCAGTAACTCAAAATCATTCCCTAAGTTGTGTCATTATATAAACAGTCATTAAATTGTTTATCTTTTAAAATAATCCTTTTTGGTATTTTAGGAGTTGTGCCTAGAGATGCTAGAGATGGTAAATGGGAGATGCTTATAAAATATAAAAAGGTTCTTTGGCAGTTTCATTTGCACACCCATAACTTTTCAGGTATTAATGGAGTGGTTTCTAGAGTACCACCTCTTAAATTGAGATCTGCTAAATTATAGAATTATGTTAAAAAAATGAATTTTAAAGTTTTTTTTTTATTAATTGTGTATTTATGTGCATAAGATTGTTTTGCATTATTTTGTTTAAATGCACTGATTTTAGAAATTTACATGTTGTATTAACTACAGAGGGATTAAATTGATCAGTCCCAGCATGAAGTTATGGGAAAGAGAGTGTAAGCTAGGTTAAGAAGGGAGGTGATGATTAGTGATCAGCAGTATGGTTTCATGCCAGGAAAGAGCACTACAGATGCGATGTTTGTTCTGAGAGTGTTGATGGAGAAGTACAGAGAAGGTCAGAAGGAGTTGCATTGTGTCTTTGTGGACTTAGAGAAAGCATATGACAGGATGCCTAGAGAGGAGTTGTGGTATTGTATGAGGAATTCAGGAGTGTCAGAGAAGTGTGTAAGAGTGGTACAAGATATGTACGAGGGTAGTGTGACAGTGGTGAGGTCTGCAGTGGGAGTGACGGATGTGTTTAAGGTGGAGGTGGGATTACATCAAGGATCACCTCTGAGCCCTTTCTTATTTGCAATGGTGATGGACAGGTTGACAGACGAGATCAGACAGGAGTCCGCATGGACTATGATGTTTGCAGATGACATTGTGATCTGTAGTGAGAGTAGGGAACAGGTGGAGGAGACCCTGGAGAGGTGGAGATATGCTCTAGAGAGAAGAGGAATGAAGGTCAGCAGGGCTAAGACAGAATATATGTGTGTGAATGAGAGGGAGGATAGAGGAATATTGAGGATGCAGGGAGTAGAGTTGGCGAAGGCGGATGAGTTTAAATACTTGGGATCAGCAGTTCAGAGTAATGGTGAGTGTGCAAGAGAGGTGAAGAAGAGAGTACAAGCAGGGTGGAGTGGGTGGAGAAGAGTGTCAGGAGTGATTTGTGACAGACGAGTACTAGTAAGAGTGAAAGGGAAGGTCTACAAGAGGGTAGTGAGACCAGCTATGTTATATGAGTTGGAGACAGTGGCATTGACAAAAAGGCAGGAGTCAGAGCTGGACGTGGCAGAGTTAAAGATGTTAAGATTTGCACTGGGTGTGACGAGGCTGGACAGGATTAGGAATAAGTATATTAGAGGGTCAGCCCAGGTTGGAAGGTTTGGAGACAAAGCCAGAGAGCAATATTATGTTGGTTTGGACATGTGCTGAGGAGGGATGAAGAGTATATTTGGTAAAGGATGCTAAGGATGAAGCTGCCAGGTAACAGGAAAAGAGGAAGGCCTAAGATAAGGTTTATGGATGTGGTGAGAGAGGGCATGCAAGTGGTTGGTGTGACAGAGCAAGATGCAGAGGACAGGAAGAAATGTAAACAGATGATCCGCTGTGGCGACCCCTAATGGGAGCTGCTGAAAGAAGAAGAAGACATGTTGTATCTTTTTAAGAAATTATTGGTGATGATTTGCTGGGGTTATTTAAAGACTTAGGGAACATTTACCATTTGTTCTGATGAAGTTCTGTGTGTTTGAAGATGAAAGTGCTTAACATTTGGATTAAAAATTTTAAAATCCTTTGGGCGTTCCTTGGTACCTGTTTCACTGCACTTTTTGCAGTTAATGCTATGAAATGCACCTCAGGCTAGAAAAATGGATAGATATTTAGAAATACAACAGAGATACTAAGTGGTGAATCAGCTAAAATTGATAGCTTCTCTGAGTCAGCAAAGGGTTATATAGTGACATCTGAGTTTTTGAGGTGCATATAAGGGAGAGTGTTTTTTAGAAGGCAATGCCAGGTGTTCCATTCACAGAGAACAAAGACATATATGCCAACAATTTAAAACATGTGCCAGCATTGTATTTAATTTTGTTATTATGAGGCCAGAGTTTACCAAACTGAGAAATTAGGGAGATAGTTTATCTGTTACGCCCCCCCCCCTCCCCAGATGCACCGACTATGCTTAAAAAACTGTCTGGAAAACACAGTAGTGGATACCAGCAGTTGTGGACTATGACACAGTAAAACATCAAAGAGATAAGAGGAAGTGTGCCAAAATTCTTTTTTTCATTGGATTAAGATTTGTGGTTAATTATTTTGTATTTATGGTTCTGCATAAAGGAGACACAATACACAAAACACAACGTGACGGATGCCAGAACTTTATGCAGTGCTTGCAGTCTTTGGTGAAGGTGAACAAGAATGAGCCTTAAAAGAAATACAGTGGGATTATTTCTTCAGGGAAAGCCTGGGACATCTGTATTCTGACTGCAATCAAAGAAAGGTTGGTAAAATGGAAAGGATGCAGGGTGGAATGATGAAATATAGAACTGGTGAGAGGGATGAGGGAAGGATGGAATGAAGAGAGGGAAGATGGGAAGGATGGAATGAAGAGAGGGAAGAGAAAAGGATGGAATGCAGAGAAGGAAGATGGGAAGGATGGATGATGGAATATAGAAGTGGTGGGAGGGGTGAGGGAAGGATGGAATGAAGAGAGGGAAGATGGGAAGGATGGATGATGGAATATAGAAAGGGTGGGAGGGGAGAGGGAAGGATGGAATGAAGAGAGGGAAGATGGGAAGGATGGATGATGGAATATAGAAAGGGTGGGAGGGGTGAGGGAAGGATGGAATGAAGAGAGGGAAGATGGGAAGGATGGATGATGGAATACAGAAGTGGTGGGAGGGGTGAGGGAAGGATGGAATGAAGAGAGGGAAGATGGGAAGGATGGATGATGGAATATAGAAAGGGTGGGAGGGGTGAGGGAAGGATGGAATGAAGAGAGGGAAGATGGGAAGGATGGAATGAAGAGAAGGAAGATGGGAAGGATGGATGATGGAATACAGAAGTGGTGGGAGGGGTGAGGGAAGGATGGAATGAAGAGAGGGAAGATGGGAAGGATGGATGATGGAATATAGAAAGGGTGGGAGGGGTGAGGGAAGGATGGAATGAAGAGAGGGAAGATGGGAAGGATGGAATGAAGAGAAGGAAGATGGGAAGGATGGATGATGGAATATAGAAGTGGTGGGACGGGTGAGGGAAGGATGGAATGAAGAGAGGGAAGATGGGAAGGATGGAATGAAGAGAGGGAAAATGGGAAGGATGGCTAATGGAATATAGAAAGGGTGGGAGGGAGAGGGAAGGATGGAATGAAGAGGGGGAAGATGGAACTATTATCAGCACACTTAAATTTAACTTGCAGTAGGACTTTGCATTTGGTATGCTGGCAAAAGGAGGGTTTTGTGAAAATAAGGGGAATTGTTATCATCCTGACACTCATTTTTTGTTTGCTGATATTGTAATCACAACCCCTTCAGTGGTTTCTAAATTTCCACTGTGAGAGCCATGTGGAAATGCATTCGTACTGACTGTAGGTAAAGCGTAACCCTGGACAGCAAGCCTTCTTATTCCAGGTAGTCAGTGATGTGATTTGTGTAATATGTAGTGTACTGCAAGTTGATGCATTATTCTAGAATAAGGAGAAAAACAAGACACAGGTAGGCATGGCATATGAGGATGATGTTGTAGAACTGGTTTGTACTGTTATTCACTTCATTGTCTAGTTGCTAGTCACTAAAGCAAGCAGATGTCTATCATCTAATTATGACAGACATTCCATTACATTGTCCAGTTACTAATTGCTTAATTTTTTCTATAATCTCCTTTTGCAAGGTAATTCGGTACTCAAACATGTTAGTGCATTTTGTAGAAATAAAGCTGTTACACCGAGAACATCCAAAATGTAAATCAGTATTACTAAACAATTATATCAGTTATCAGTGTCATCACCCACCTTATCCTCTTTATCCTCTTTCTTTACTGACTTCAGATTGGCCCTCAGGTCCATAGACACTTTATGTTTAGAACCAAGCAAAGCACGTAACATGGCATCTGCTGACACTCGAACACGCCTTAGATTTGGTCGTTTGAACTTCCCTCTCAAGTCAAAAACTTTCATGTTCAGATCTTGGATCTGAGAAATTAAATCAAAGTGCCATTCAGAAACAAAACTGGGTAGGCGAAGTATAACAAAACATTTAACATTGACACTGTATAACTGTCATGTCCATATTGTGATTCTTTTGATTTTACTAATGGTAAATTTTTATATGCAGTCTGTGACATGGAATCTATGTATTATATCTGGGTTAGAATTACTTATTTATTTTCTCAACACACTTGTATTCTGACTACCCTATATAAAGACATTAAATTAAGTCAATTTGAGTGAATGGAGAATGACATATAAATGGGTGCCAGAACCATACCTCTCAACTGCCCCTGATTCCAGGCAAAATTTGACCTGTCAATCCTAGAATCTGTGATTTTTCATGACAAGATGGTGGTTTACAGCCAGTAAATAATGGCAGTCACTAAAGCCACATACTTAATTTACTTCAGAAAGTGCATCTTAAGTAAAATACTCTTATCCAGTCACCTTTTCAAAATCATTAGTACTAATATTTAAAACTGACCCTTATTTGGGACCTTTGTCCCTGATTATTCTTGGCTTTGTTCCTGATTTTGGATAAAAGCTTAAAGCTATGGCCATAACCAGTGAAACATGAGAAGGCAGAGAAAATAAATAGTACAAAATATAACAAGAGTGTGTGTGTGTGTGTGTGTGTGTGTGTGTGTGTGTGTGTGTGTGTGTGTGTGTGTGTGTGTGTGTGTGTGTGCATATTAAAGCTTTCCTTAAACTGAGATCAGTCTCGTATGAACTACAGGCTAACTATTTAACCTCATGGAATGCATGCTCAGTTACTACATTGATATTCTAACAACAACAGCAACAGGCTGTTATCGGGTGATGCTGTTTGGTTCAGTGGGGAGTGAAGGGGTTATCTGAGTAACTTTATAGATGTTTTTTGCTGGAAATGAAGAAAAAATACAAACCTAGTAGAACTCTCTACCTATGCCACTAGGCAGTCTGTGTTCAGAAAGGAAAGTGAGTACCAGAGACTTGACCACAGGGAGAGGCTTTGGATCAACTGCCTTTTTTTTTTTTGCCATCCCTTTCTAGGATGACCATTTAATCTCTCTGTCATCTTACTTGACTGTTTTATTCTTTCTGTCCTACCATAAATATTGGAAAGTGATATCTGGGTGCCTTTAGCCAGTGTCCTTAGACGGTGAATAATTGCTTTTTACCTTGTGACTAACACTGACTTTCCCTGTGAGTCTATTCACATTGCAATGGCCTTTACTCATGCCATACATGTTTGCTTCCACTAGCACTCTTGCTCTCTGTTACCTTGTCAGCCTTAATTTCTGGGGTTGTTCTGATGTTCTTTCTCAGGTGACAGTGGTAGATTTGGGTTGACTTGTGTCTGTTGTACCAATATCGGCACGTCGGCATCAGCTGCTACCCTTATCTCCCTATGTCCATTTCTGTGTCCTATAGAGACAGAGTAAATGAGCTGCATTTTGAATTTTCAGGTTACCATCCTAGTATTGCCTAACTGATGTCAATGGCAGATGACTGGAGCTGGCATTCTTACAAGATAACACACTGCTGATGTCATGGCAAAATCCCCCATGGAAGGAACACAGGACAATGTGGAGTAAATAAGATTTTGTCACCTTCCAGTATTCTTCTGGGGTATCCTTTGATACCAGGTCAGATACTCATCAAGGGAACCAAAGCTGTTCTAAAGTATCGATCCTAAAAGATAATTTGTGACACAATATTATGAAAGCATGAACCAAGTAAAGGCTAAGATGATTCTGCACAGTTTGGGGTAGAGCAGGCCAGCGCACAGAAAAGATGAAAGAAATTAAGGAACATAGATACTAAATACAATTATATGCATCAATTACCTCTCTTGTGTTGTGAATAACTTTTGCTTCAATATCATATCTCTCTTCATCCACGATTTCAATCTTGTCGTGTAGTTCTCTGCAAAGTTCCTAAGGGCATACAAGATACAAGATCATTTGTGTAAAAATGCAGTAACACTGAAGGACTAGATAACTTGCAAGACTTACAACTACCAATGGCTGTATTCCATCTGATAATGGTTTTATTTTTGTGACAGTAGATATCACCATGCAGGGGCTAAACTATGACTCTGTCCTTTTATCTTCAAATGTTTTATCTAATCTGCAGTTTACAAAATAAAGATTACGTGACTAAATGATAAAGATAATTACATTAAATATAACCAATAATGTATAAATGTATACATTTATATGATATACACTATATAGCAACAAAGTTCAGTGCAGGAATAAAAAATATAATGCCATCAGCACTTAGTAAGAACTGGATATTATTACTTAATAAAAACAACCTGCATGTAATAGCTGGATCTGTAAATAAAGCAATTTAAATATAAGAAGAGAAAATGGAACAATAAAGACAATAACAATAACAACAGCAATAACAATAAAGAGTTAAGATGACAAAAAACATGCAAAGATAGCTGTATGTATGATAAATGTATATATAGGTATATATAGGTGTGTGTTTACAATTTAGTTTGTAAAATTTGCTCATTTTTTACCAGAATATTGTAATTTTGAATGCAGCAGTCCTAATGCTGGGAACATCAAATTTCATGCAGCTAAGTGGAGTTGTTTATTAATACCAAAACGTTTGGATTGGCTGAAAGTTTCAGCATTATGGGTAGTAGGGCATAAATGTAGTGTTGTGCGCATGTGGTTATATGAGGTATGTGTGTGCTTGCAGGTGTGTGTGTGTGTGTGTGTGTGTGTGTATTATGTTGTAGTACTGTTAGCGAAAGGGTTTTTCATAATGTAATATGTAGGGCTGGGGTTTAGGGGAAGCTGCACAGTTAGGGTTAGCAAACAGGATTAAGGTGGCAGAGTGTGGCAAACGAATCTTAATTTGCACTTTTTCATTTTCCATATAGGTAGCATTTTTAATGCATCACAAATAATGTCCTTATTGAAATCACCAGTATGATTACAAAATAGAAAATTATTAATTGCTTCCTTGATCCAATCTTCAATTTGCTTAACCATAATTAAATAAGAAAGAATTATTCAATTCATTGTAGTAATTTCAACTAAAATCTTAAGTTTGTGATCAGATAAGGGGCACACAACTTCTAAAGGAAACTCTAAGTTAGACACTAACAGTCAAATGTTCTCTCATTCCTGAAATGTAGGAACAATTAATAAAATATGAGGAACTATTGTCTTTAATATCATTTATAACTTTTAAATCTAAAGGATTAATATGCTTTTTAGCAACTTAACAGAAATAGATTATCCTTGTATTCTATCAGCATTTAAGTCTTCCTTTACTGATAAACAGTTCAAGTCACTCCAAAATTAAATTACACATTAAATTGTCCAAAATTATACTTAGTAGACCTGGTCTGTTTGGCAGCTATACTTGGAGTTCAACGCATATTATCATCATCATAGGTTCATAGCTTCATAGATGTTTACTAGGCTAATGACCACAGGAGCTTTTTTAAGCCTAGCCATACAGCTCAAATCTCTGCCAAGTTCTGATACCCTTGATAAGTGTAATCATGGGCCTCTGAGATGAACCATTTACAGGTTACCTGTGTCCATTAGAGACAGAGATGCCAAACCAGGGATACATTTCTGGTTTCCCATCCAGTTGTCTAAGTTGCACTTGAATTGGGTTAGGGAGAAACTCTGTTTTACATGGATGGGGAGCCTGTTTCATAGTCAGGGTAGTCTCTGGGATACATATCTATCTCTCCAGCAGGTCCTGTTTATATCACAGGCAAGGTTTTAAGACTTTAGAATGGGTAATTCTGGTGCTGTTTGTTTTGTGGATATGTAGGAGGTCCATCAGACCGGGGGCTGACAGTGCCCTGTATGCCAGGCATAGCTCTCCCCTTAAAAGCCTTTAGGAGACAGAATACAGTGATAGGGCCTTGAGGAGGTCTGCATAGGACATTTTACTTACACCCTGTATTCTTTTAGTTGGGAACCTCTGTGGATGTTCTAGTTGTTAGATATGCCTGGTTAGGTGCATAACAGAGGGGGCATTGTACTCAATGATAGGCCTGATGAATGCTGAATATAGTGGAACAATGACTTCCTTGCACTTAGTTGCCATACCTTTGTTTATAAGTTGTGCAACATAGAATGATTCCATCACCACTGTAGACACGTGATGGTCAAAGGCTAGATTAGAATCTATGTGTGTCCCTAAGTCACTGACTACTGGGTCATCTCTAAGGCGTGTGTTGTCAATATGATAGTTACCAGGGATAGATGACTTCCATACCTTTGTTTATAAGTTGTGCAACATGGAATGATTTCATCACCACTGTAGACACATGATAGTCAAAGGCTAGATTAGAATCTATGTGTGTCCCTAAGTCACTGACTACTGGGTCAACTCTACGGCGTGTGTTGTCAGTATGATAGTTAGTTGGATAGAATAGTAAGTTATATTATAGTAGTATTATATACTCCTCGAAACTAATAACATCTTCAAAAACAACACCCGTAAACTCAATAAATCTCTTTGTGGTGACTACATGGTTCGTGACCATTTCAAATACATTTTTGGGAGTTTTTTTGTGTTTTTTGTCATTAGAGTTAGAGTATAGAGGGTAGTTACCAGGGATAGATGACTTCCCAAACAATACTATTATGCATTTCTTGGCATTTAGTTTTAGTCCATGGCTCTGACACCAGTTGTTTCATTTGTGTCAGTGTGAGATTCAAAGACGGCTCCTAATTTACAATCATCTGCAAATTTAGTCAGCCAGAGACAACTGACATTGGCCTTGACTTCTGAGAAGTAAATGTCAAAAAGGAGCAGTCCAGGAACTGATCCATGAGAAACTCCACTTGTGACTGGCCTGTTTGTAGAGGTGGACTCCCCAATTCTAACTTCTGTGTCCTGTCTGTGAGGCATTTGGCTATCCACCTGGTGATGTATGGGTTTGTACCTAACCTCTTGAGTTTGTCAACAATGCCCAAGTGGGGTATTGTGTCAAATGCCTTGGCCAGGTCAAGCTAGGCAGTGTGAATGATTTTGCCCTCATCCATTGCTTTGGTGACCTTCTCAAAGAAGTCCACTAGGTTGAGTAGGCATGCTCTGCCCTTGATGAAACCAAACTGGGTTGGGTCCAGCGTCTGGAGGTTTACTATATCTCTATTGATCATCTCCATGATAATTCTTTCCATGGCTTTACATATAAGACTAGTGAGACTTATGGGTCTGTAGTTTCCAGGGTCTGTAGATGGCCCACCTTTGTGCAGAGGGATGACTGTTGCCTTTCTCCATTCATGAGGCACAAAGCATGTTTGAAAGCTACAGTTAAATAATAATTCCAGAGTCCCTGGTAGGTCATGTTTCATGCATTTTAGAAGGCCTCCTGGGATATTGTGTGGGCCCCTTGACATGGTGTTCTTGGTTTTAGAGAGAGTATTAAGGACCTGTTTTCTAGTGATAGTAGGAGTTATATTTGATGATATCATCATCATCACAAACCCCCTTTTTCCATTTTTACATGGGGTCAGGGTGTCATGTCAACTGTCAACATCTCTCTGTATTCAACACCATATTTCTCCTTTCTTTGACACTCGTGCCTGACTGTTCCAGTTCTTCACTCACACAGTCCATCCATCTGTTTGCTGGATGCCTTTGTTTCCTCTTGCCTTCTTCTTGTGTGTCCCAAATCTTCTTCATCAGATTGTCTTCTGCTTTTCTACATGTGCCCGAACCAGTGTAATCTGTTGTCATTGACATTTTCTGCAGTTGGAGCTGCTTTGGCTTCTGTTCTTTTATCCTTCTTTCTTCTTCTGTCCCACAGTGTGCATCCTGCCACTCATCTTAGGCACATCTCCATCACATCTAGCTTCCTCAACTGCTCTACCTTTACTGCCCAGGTTTCTGTATCATACAGTACAGTGCATATTAGCCAAGGTAAAAAGTTTACCTTGAGATTCAGTATTAACCATAATTAACATGCATTTAGAATATTTAGAAGAAGATATTGCTATAAGCATTACATCTTCTTTTTCATAAGATAGCCATTTCTATTTTTATATGAAGAGTTGAGAACTCCAGTATCTTATACCTTTAATAATTTATCAATAAAAATGCTGAGTTTCTGGTAAGAAAACAAGATTGTGAATTATTAGATTTAAGGATGCTGAATAGTCTTAATATTCTTTATTAAATCACTGTTGTCGTATCCATAGCACATATTCTGCCAAGGAGACAAGGCATCTGGCCAGTCTCCAAAGCTTCAGGCTCGTTCTTAGAGCATCGTGCATGCATGCTTTGTATGAGAGTGCATGCCGGAATAAGAGGAATGTATGAGTACACTACAGCTCAGACCTTTCTTGTCATATTATACAGACTCTGTTCAGCTCAGTGCTGTTAGCAATGGTGGTCTGCTTCAACTGCAACTTCAGGAACAGAAATATTCCCATTGAGAAACCTTCCCTTTTTTCTTTGAGAAAATATTTGAAAGTTTTCATATGTCAGGTAGGGCAAATGTTCCTCTGGTAGGCAAATTCTGTACTAGAATACACAAACCACTTCTGGTGACTGTCAAAAAAACAAACAAACAAAAAAACAATTACTAGAAAATGGAAATGAAAGTCTAAACCAACCGCACTTGAACACCAGGTATTGGAACAGAGATAAAAGCACAGGAAAGGAGATGTTTAGAAACAAGGAGGAGAAAATTACACAGAAAAAATGGAGCTTGTGAAAACAATACATGCAGAAAAATGTTTTGGATGAAGAATGAAGTTTAAGAGAAGGCAGGAATTGAACCATCTATGTAATGCTGGATTAAATTGTCTAATGTTTGTAACTGTGAACATGTTAATATGATTTAACTAATTTTATATTAATGTAAGTTTACCTATGTCACAAGTGATAATTCAGTAAAGGTGTTTAAAAAATAGAACACACATATCACCTGTATCTCTCTTGCCTAGGTGAAGAACACAACATAAGGTTATGTGAAATGCGTCTGTCTTTCACCCCTAAGACCATAATGAGTAGGATCAACTCATTAAGTAGAGTACTCCTTACGTACTCCTTAAGCAGTGTACTCCTTTAACGTGTTTTTTTATTCAATAACATAATTTACAAGCTAATCAAAGGAGTTGCCATGTTTGGCAGTAGCCCCAGCCTTTGCAAATCTACTTCTTGGTTGGTGGGAGTATGAAGTCTTCATACTCATGGCATAAACGTTTCATATAGCATATTATAACAGATTTGTTGGTGATTTATTTATTATACCAAAAGGATCAGATATAGATGCAATGGATTTATTAGAAGTCATGAACACTAGTTCAGAGTTTTTAAAAATTTCTTTGGGTGGATGTGGTCACAACATTTGTTTTTTAGATGTGAATTTAACATGGAATGCAATATTAAATAGACTTCATCGCAGAATTTACAGAAAAAAACATTTTCAGTAATAATAATTTGAGTTTTAGTAGTAATCATCCCACTTTTGTAAAAATTAACATACCCAAGGGTCAGCATATCAAGGCCTCCAGGATGACTACGAATAACAAGGTTTTTAAGGAAGAAATGAGATTTATTACTGAAGTATTTTTTACAGAGGTTATAAGGTTAACAAGCTTCTTAAAATTGCTGAGGAGGTCCTCAGAAAGAGAGAGGAGCTGTATCCCCCTATTTTATTGAAACTTTTTACAAAACCTATTTTTGGAAACAAGGTTGACAACAATGTCATTTTATAATATAGATATGACAGTTGAGAGTCAAGCAATTTGTTCTATTATTAGAAACAATTAGAAGATTTTACATGGAAATTTGGATTTAATAAAATGTGGGGAACCCAAATTTGTTATTAGAAATTCCGATAACCTTAAACATTATTTGGAGGAGGACAATACTGTCATTCCCAGCACAGGACAATTCAAAATCCAAAGGGATGTACAAATGTGGCAGCTGTTCTGTGTGTAGATTTATTATGGAAGGATCATTTTTAAGTTTGGACCACATGAATTGTACAATACCAATCTCTGGTGTTTTCAGTTGTAAATCAAAAGGTGTAATATACATCAGTAAATGCTTGTATTGTAGCATTTTTAATGTTGGAATTACCACGCATAGTCTTGAGGCTAGAATCAAAGAACATTTTTTCTTACATATTTTTTAGAAGTTTTCTTGTAATTGTTAATTAACATGACTGATTGATTAATTAGTTTTGCTTGTGTATAAATATGTTCATAATTGTGTATTTGGTTTTCTGATAAAGTCCATTCAGATGAAGGTGTGTAATTAAAGTTGTATTGCACTGAAGTGTTTTGCGTTCATTTACCTAGAATGCAAGTGGGAGTTTCAGTGGTTCATTTTATAGCTGGCTGTCTTTATGGTTGTTTTGAGCTGTCACTGCTTTTTACTTTGATATCAATGCAAGTTTACGTGTGTCACAAGTGATAATTCGGTAAAGGTGTTTAAAAAATAGAATACACATATCACCTATATTTCTTGCCTAGATGAGGAACATGATATAAGGTTATGTGAAATATGCCTGTCTTTCAGTCCTAAGACCATAATGAGTAGGATCAGCTCCTTAAAATTTTTTCATAAGAAAAAATGCCTGAGAAACTTTAAAAGGGGTATTACATATTATGCCATCTAGGAAACAAATGCTACTTTCCTGGGATCTAAATGTTGTTCTGAAGAAGCTCTCAGTCTCCTTTTGAGCCTGCAGCCAGTTCTTCTTTGAAATTTCTGACTTGGAAGACTGTTTTCGTTATTGCTCTGATTTTTTTCTAAATGGGTATCTGAATTACAGGCTTTAAGCCTACTCAACCTGTTTTGATCTTCCATAAGGACAGGGTGAGTCTTGACCCTTCCTTTGTGCTTAATACTGTTTCTTAAACCATGACTATTCATCTTGTCGTACTCTGTCCTGAACTAAAAAACAAGGGTTAAAGGACACTTTATATTCTGGAAGTCCACAGACAACTAAGGTACTATTTGGACTAAACTAAAGACCACAATTTACAAACAACTTATTATTTCTGATGATGGTACAAAGAAATGTGAGACACTTTTCTAAACAGATAATTTCTAGAGGGCTGTCATAGACTATTTAGTTTTGCTACCCAAACTATGGCAAAAATCCTCTTCAGGGAGTCAGGGTTTTCCTTCTGAGGCTTTTAGGAATGGATTGATTCTAGTTCTATACCAAAAGCTGCCACTTTGTCCTCAGTTCATGCGTTCACAAACACTATAAGTTGGACTCACTCTCTAAAGCTAGAGATAAGTTTTGCTAGAATTATTTCCCAAGGAAAAAGATAATTTTTGCAGACAAAAACAAATACTCTTTACATCAGAAACCAAACCAGTATAATATATTTATGTTCTTGATAGCTTTTTTTTTTACTTTCCTTAACAGACAACTGAAAGATGCTTATTTTCAACTGAGTGTTGCTGCAGCTTATCAACTTTGAAAGGGCATTCTTACCAGAAATTCTTTCTAATTTTAAATGAGAATGTCTCCTTTGTACTTCAGCATGTCCTTCTGCAATTTTTAGGACAACATCCTAGAATAATCCCACTTTTGTTTTTTTTTGCCCAACCTAATAGATTTTAGAGGAAGGATATAGTGGAATCTCAAACTTGTATGATTGTCAGAAGAAAATAAATAGCCATATTTTGCTGTAATGTGCAAAATGACACAAAATATCACTTTTTCAGAAAAGTTTATTAGTTTATGTTCTTATTTCATAAGAACATACCAATGATATGATGTAGATGTATTCCTGGTTTGTTATCCTGAAAATGCACCATAAAGACATGTACAACTTGATCTTCCCATAATGTACTTTACTGCATATGAATCAAAACTTGGGGGTGTCACACAGTGGAAACAAATCTGTATATCTGAATTTAGAAGAAAGAAATAGGATGTTTTCTTCTGATTTAAAGACAACTTAGTAAAAAATATTCTAGTCTATTTTGTACATAACTTAAGTTCAATACGGCACCCAAAATGCACATGGAGCATAATGCAGAATACCAGACTGTGGCGGTGAACACCTCTGAAACAATGGTTATGCTGCCTATAAATAAGGTCTTGGGCAGTAGTAGTGCTTAACAGATTTGTCTTTTTCAGGCTATTGGAACATAATCACCATGCTGCATGGACTATATAGATGTTATGCTCTGTCTGCTTTATGGCTTGGAACTGGATATCCCTTTTAGGAAATTTCTGCAATTTGTTATTATACCGTATATCTTGCCTTACCTGAGGGTTCTTTTTGTCTTTTTTTTCTTCATTTTATATGTTTTTCATTTATCATAGGATCATAGGAGGTTACTAGGCTATTGGCTCTGAGACCCTTATAAGCCTAGCCAAGAGTTGAGCCCATGTTTAGACAAATCAGCACCCGATGCCCCTGTCCAGCAGGGATACATGTGAAACCCCTGGGGTATATTTTCTGTTTCCCATCCAGTTATCCAGGTTGCACTTAAAAAGGGGTAAAGAAGTAATCTGCTTGATGTGGAGAGGGAGTCTATTCCATAGATGGGGGAGTCTCTGAGACACAAATCTGTCCTGCCAACAAGTCTTATTGATGTCACAGACCAGGTTGAGGCCACCCATGAGGGTTACTCGAGTGGAACTTGACTTGTGGATATGCAGCAGTGCCATCAATGTGGGGTCCGTGAATGCCTTCTATGCCAGACAGAGGTCACCTCTGAGGAGTCTGTATGAAACTGAATAGAGGGATAGGGCTTTTAGCCTATCTGTGTATCATAGATGTTTGAGGCCCTGGATTCTCCTGGTGAGAAACCTCTGTGGTCTGTCCAGCTGCTGCATGTGCTTTGCGAGGTACATGCCGAAAGGGGTGTTGTACTCGATAATGGGCCTTATAAGGGAAGAATACAGGGATGTTATGACCTCCTTGTCCCAGGGTGATATACCCTCATTTATGAGGTGAGCCATGTAGAAGGGTTTCCGTACAACGGAAGCAACATGGTGGTCAAAAGTCAGGTTGCTCTTAACCTGGGTGCCCAAATCCCTCACAACTGATTGAGTGTTTAGAACGCTGTTATTAATGTGATAATTTGTGGGGATGTCACTCTCCCCAAAGGGGATGATGATGCATTTTTTGGTATTCAGCTTGAGGCCATGTTTCTGGCACCAGTTATTTGTCTAAGTGAGACCCCTTTGGAGGATGTCCACATCACTAGGGGAATTGATGACATCACCCAGCTTGCAGTCATCTGCAGACTTGGTCAGCCATAACTCACTGGTTTTGGCCTGCACCTCAGAAAAGTATATCCAAAATAACAGAGGCACCAAGACCAAACCCTGGGATGCGTCGCTTGTCACAGGTCTACTGCTTGAGATGGCTTCCCCCATTTTGGCTATGTGGGTTCTATCAGTGAGCCAGTTTGCTACCCATCTGGTAACATATGGATTGATGTCTAGTTGAAAGAGTTTATCTATTATGCCTGAGTGTGGAATAATGTCAAAGGCTTTGGCCAGGTCTAGGTAGACAGTGTGTACCATCTTCCCATCATCCATGGCTTTGGTGACTGTCTCAAAGAAGTCGACCAAATTTAGCAGACATGACCTCCCCTTGATGAAGCCAAACTGTGTGGGATCAAGTATTTGGAAGTTGCCAATGTTCTTGTTAATGAGGTCCATGGTAATCCATTCCATGGCCTTGCAGATCAGGCTAGTTAGGCTGATGGGTCTATAATTTCCCGGATCGGTGAACACTCCACCTTTGTGCAAAGGGGTGACAGTGGCTGTCCTCCACTGAGCTGGGATGAAGCCAGTACTCAGGCTTTGGTTGAATAGGGTGCCTAATGGTGCTGCAAGTTCCTGCCTGAGTTCATGTAGGATGCAGCCTGGGATGCTATTGGGTCCCATGGAGACTGTATTTTTGTGCCTTTGAGAGGGCAGTGATGGCCTGTTTATTCTATAGATATAAGGGGAAGGGGCAGGTACTGGGAATGTCCTGATTTACTGATGGGGGGGGCAGAGGGGTAAAGTTTTTGCTGAATCTGTCAGCCAGCAAGTTTGCTATATCTACGGCATTGTATATGTGGTGCCTTGACCACCATTTCTGTACAGATCTGGGTACTTCCTTTGAGGTTGCAGACATATGTGAAGAAGACTTTATGATTGTCTGTAGTAGATGTGGCCAATTTGGACTCGAATTTTGCTTTGGAGGATTTCACTAGTGCTCTTATTTGCTTGTTCAGGCTAAGGATACATTGCTTCCAATTGGGCACGTGCTCCTTCTTGGTCTTGGACAGCAATTTTTTTTCTTTTGTTATAGAGTTTTATTGCAGATGTCCACCAGACAGATTTACTCTTTTTTGCAGAGGATGATTTAGTCCTGTCTGGTATTCCTGATTCCATGCATCTATATAAATGCTCATATAGTGCTTTGATGTAGTTTTTGATATTGGTGCCAGTTCCTACAGAGGAGGAGGGGGCTGTGAAGCTGTTTATACCATCCCTCAGGAGGCTGTATTCAGCTTTGGAGAAGTTTTTATGTCTGATCCTAGCTGGGGGTTGGGAGAGATGGTGACTTTGAAAGTGACTGCTTTATGGTCAGATCTTACCAGGAAGGATGATACTATAGGGATACTGCAGTGGTTACTCATGTTGGTTAATACCAAGTCCAAGGTATTATCACCCCTTGTGGGGGTATCGACTAGCTGTTTCAAGGCATTTGCATTGACAAAATCAAGGAATCTCTGGACATTTGTGCTCTGGCATGAGTAGTTCTTCCAGTCTATGTTTGGGAAGTTAAAGTCACCCAGGATCAGGGTAAAGGGTTGAATCTTGATAGATTCAAACAGGTCCATATAGTTGGATTGGGCATCTTGAGTCAGATTTGGGAGCCGGTAGCTGGCTATGATTTGAATAGAGGTCTTGTCAATAGTAACTGCACCTGGAGTGTCTCCTGTTTGTCATACTGTTTGTCCAGCCTGGAGGTGTGTATGTCATTTTGTTAGACAGTTCTTGGGTGATGTAGCCAACCTTCATTCTGACAGCATATTTGTTTTATGCACCTTAATTGAACCAGTGCTTAATAACAATTATTTTCTATTTAACAAGAAAATTTACAAGCAGCTAATGGGGTAGCTATGGAGTCCGCTGTGGCCCCGGCTTATGCCAATCTAGTTCTTGGGTGGTGGGAGCATAGTGTTCTCAGACCTATTATGGAGCAATATTATGTAGTTTTTTATGGCAGATATGTGGATGATTTGTTTTTTATTCTGGAAGATGGCATAGACCAGGTTCATTCTTTTTGTTATAGTATTCATAATTCCAGTGATTTTTTTAAAATTTGTATTGGGGAATGCTGGGCTATCAGTGCATTTTTTTGGATGTTAGCCTGACCTGGGATACTTCTAATAATTGTTTCACAAGTCGAATACAGAGGAAGGAGACTTTTGTTAATAGTTATTTGCATTATTTGAGCAACCATCCTGTTTTTATGAAAAATAATATACCGAAGAGTCAGTTTATTCGTGCTTCACAAATGATTTTTGAAGAAGCTGATTTTGAATCAGAAGTCAGCTTTATACAGAATACGTTTTCGGTTAGAGGTTATCCCTCAGATTTACATGGCAAACTAACTAATGAAATTAGAACAAGAAGGGCTACTCATTTTCCACCGATTTTGAAAAATGGTTTTACTACTATTATAAATAAGCCACATGGAGTCACAGGTGTTAACAATTCAAGTTCTAACAACACTAACACAAATACTTTTGGTACTTGTATTTTGGATATATCTGTTGATGTAGTTAACATTAGGTCCATTATTACTAGAAACTGGAACATCTTACGTGAAAATAGTGAATTAATACAAGTTGTAGGTGATAGACCCAATTTTGTATATAAAAAAAACTGACTGTTTTAAAAAAATGTTTACAATTTGACTCCATATATAAAAGTACCCCTGACAACAGCAGATGCTGTAAGGGGATGTATAAATGTGTTTTTTGTTCTTCATGTCATTTTATTTTAGAGGGACCCTATATTGATTTACCCTGTTTGAACAGGGCACTTTCCATTGATTGTGTGTATAATTGCAATGCTAGTGGCATAGTCTATCTTGCTGTTTGTTCTGTGTGCAATGAATTTTATGTAGGTATGTCCACACGACCACTTAGTAAAAGAATTAAAGAGCACTATTATTGTATTAGAACTAAGGTCAACAATGCTCTATTTAAACATTCCATTACAAGCAAAGGTTTTAAAAAGTTTCTGTTTGCTCTTTTGGAACATGTAATTAGAAGCTGCGGTGGTGGTGCTGCGGTAGCGTTGTTGCCTCACAGTAAGACGTTGTCCTGTTTGATTCTCAGCTAAAGCGTCTTCTGTGTGGAGACATGCGTGAATGGCCTTATCTTCGTTGAAGGTTGTGCATCAGGCCTGGCAAGTCGGTACGTAAAAATCTACTGCCAATCATTAGTGAACTGGAGTTCCGCTGTGGCGACCCCTAACATTAGGTCCATTATTACTAGAAACTGGAACATCTTACGTGAAAATAGTGAATTAATACAAGTTGTAGGTGATACACCCAATTTTGTATATAAAAAAAACTGACTGTTTTAAAAAATGTTTACCATTTGACTCCATATATAAAAGCCGAAAGATACAACATACAACAAGTTAGAAATATAAGGACCAACTGGAATAAAGAGAAGCAATGTTGCAGCTCAGGTTAGGGGCTGACAAAAAAACTGGTATTAATGACTCAGTGAATATTAAATGTTTTTTGAAGAACAGAAGACTGAATATTTTAAAATGAACTGTCTATGTTAGGTTATTAGATGTGTGCCTTTAAATTACTGTATTCCTTCTGCTAGTGCACTTTAAGTAATTGATTGTTTTATTAAGTCATTATTTTGATTTGATATATAAGAGGATGCTGTTGTGTTCATTTTATTTCATTCTGAAGAAGTCTTTTGAGATGAAAGCGATATTAAACTGTGTTTTTCGCTAATTGCTGGTGGTTTCCTTCTTTGTTCGTTCAGACTGGTGGTTTGTTTTTATTATTTTATATGTCTTTAATGTATATTGAAACTCCACCTCCTTTGGCTTTACTGCCCACAGGTTGGGGTCTGAATGTATGATAGGATGAGTAACCAGGTAAGGTTGGGGTGATGTCCTCCGCTTTGCACCAGGTTTCTGTGACTGCATAGATGTCAGCATTTTCCAGGGTTATGAATGCTTGTAATGAGTGCAGTTTCATGTTTCGACTCCTAGCATTTAGCAGCATGACCTTTAATTTGTGTTTTGTTGAAATGTTTATGTTGGTAGTTTTAACCTCATCACTTTTCCTAAAAAAGGCACTATAGGGGAGACAAAGTACAGTTGTGTACACTTACCATAAATGTAGATGTTCGAGTGTATTCACTGTTGCAGTCATCACATTTGGGTTATCTGTCTACAGGTAGCCCTCAGCCAGCCTGAATACCAGAGTCTTGGATTCCTGTGTTGGATGCTGTCTCTTCTTCCATGACATCAGGTCGTCAGGGGTATAAAACATGCAGCCAACGCCATTACATCAGTTTTTCTTGCCCCAGATGTCAGGTGCCCCCACAATGGGAAGCAATTATATGTTATGGTACACCTCCACCATAAAGCAAATACACCAGAAAACTTAAATATACTAAAAAAGAAGAAAAAGTAGAGCCAAGAAAAGTCAGGGGGCTGGAGGGAGGGTAACTAGGACTGCAACAGTGAATACACTAGAACATCTACATTTATGGTAAGTGTACGCAACTGTACTATGTTCTTCGTGTTTCACTGTTGCAGTCATCACATTTGGGTTAATTCCCAAAGCTAAGGAAGGGAGGAGAAAGTTAGAGAGCATTAGGGGCAGCTATTAAGCCCTGCAAGACTGCAGTGGCAAAACCAGCTCTGGATTTAGGAAAAAAAAGAGGCATGTGGTAATGCTTAGTGAAGGTATGTACAGAGCTCCAGGTAGCAGCTTCTAGGATGTCCGTGGTAGGGACTCCTCTGAGAAAGGCTGCAGAGGTAGATGCAGCCCTGGTGGAATGTGATCTTATCCCCTGTCGGGTAGGTTGTAGCAGAAATTAATGCAATGGGCTATCCATTTGGAAATGGTTTGTTTTGAAATGGCTTTTCCCTCTGCCCGTGCAGCAAAGCCAGCTAGAAGCTGTTCAGATTTTCTGAGTGGCTTAGTCCTGTCCAAATAAAATCTAAGTTGTCTGTGCACATCCAGAGGGTGCAGTATTTGTTCTCCTTTGTTTTGTGGATTAGGGAAGAAAGTAGGCAAGTGAATGGACTGATTTAGGGCCACACTAGACACCACCTTTGGCATAAAGGAAGGATTGGTCCTGAGGGAAACCATGTCCGCATGGAAGATAATGAAGGGTTCCACTGCCATGAGGGCCTGTAATTCAGACACTCTTCTTGCTGAAGTGATGGCTAGAAGGAATGCTGTTTTCCAAGAAAGGAATTTCAACTCTGCTGTTGCAGCTGGTTCAAAGGGAGGGAGAGTGAGCTTTTCCAATACAAAGTTAAGGTCCCAGGCTGGAGTAGGGGCTCTCCTGGGGGGTCTTAAATTTTTGGCCCCTCTAAGGAATTGTTTTAGCAGAGGGTGAGAGAAGAGGGTCGGCTCAGTATTATAATAAGCTGAAATGGCAGAGGCATGATTTTTAATTGACGAGAAGGATAGGCCCTTGTGGAGCATTTCTGTTAAATACTGAAGAATATGAGGTAAGCTGGGCACCATTGTGCCCATCCCCTGAGTCTGGCTCCAGGAACAGTACCTTTTCCACTTTTCAGCAAAGGATTTTCTAGAACTAGGCCTCCTTGCCTCCAGAACGACATCTAGAACCTGCTTATTGAGGGATGCTATTGGAGAGCTCAAGGAATTAGCCAGGCTGCAAAGTTCATGGTTTGAAGCTGAGGGTGCAGAATCTGGCCCGCTTGCTGGGACAGCAGGGAAGGGGTCTGAGGCAGGTGCCATGGTTCCAGCAGTGTCATACTGCGCAAGAGGGGATACCATTGCTGGCGTGGCCAGTCTGGTGCAATCAGTATTGTCCTTGGCTTGTTCTGTTTGATCTTTAGCAGAACCTTTGAGAGGAGAGGCAGAGGGGGAAAGGCATAAACCGAGAGGCTTTCCCAGGTAAAGGACATGGCATCCACTTTCCAAGCTTGACTGTAGGGAGTCCTTATGCAGAATTTGTCCAATTGGTAGTTCTGAGGGGAGGCAAACAGGTCTACCTCTGGAGTCCCCCATTTGTTCCTCAAGAGGTTGAATATTTTTGGTTCCAGTTTCCATTCGTGTGGGTCCATGAGATTTCTGCTTAAGTCATCTGCCAGTGAATTTAGCTTGCCTGGCAGGAATTGAGCTTGTAGGTGCACTTGGTATCTCAAGGCTGTGTTCTACAGAGCCATGGCTAGTCTGCAGAGAGGGTACGAGTGGGTTCCACCCTGCTTGTTTATGTACCACATAACTGTGGTATTGTCTGTCTTTACCAATAGTTATCCTGGAAGAATGCGGTCTTTGAAGGCTGCCAGGGAATTCTGTACAGCTAACATTTCTTTTTGGTTGATATGCAGGTGCATCTGTCTCGGGTTCCATTTGCCCTGAATGCACTGCCCTGCCAAGTGAGCCCCCCATGCATAGTCTGATGCTTCTGTTGTTAGGGTTTGGGCAGCAGGGGGTAGAGTGAAAGGGAACCCCGTGTTGTGGTAGCAGGCCTCTGCCCACCAAAGGAACTCTGTCTTTATACAAGAAATGATAGGAATCATTGATTCCAGGTCCTGAGAATGTTGACACCATAGGCTTTTTAGATACCATTGTAGTTTCCTCATATGCAGTCTTGCATATGGAATTAGTAGAATGCAAGAGGCCATGAACCTCAAGGCTTGCAGAATTTTCCTTGCAGATAGCTGGGGTTTTATGGCCAATAGTTTGAAGTAGGTTGTCAAATGAACTTGTTTCTCCAGAGTGAGGAAAGCCATCTGGGAAGTTGTGTTCAAGCTTGCTCCCAGGAATACAATCTGTTGGCAGGATACTAGGTGAGATTTCTTTTCATTTATGGTGTACCCCAGAGAGGTTAGAAGTTTCTTTACAAATGCCAGATGTTGTAATAGCAAGTCCTGGTTTACTGTCTGAATCAGACAATCGTCCAAGTATGGGTATATCTGAATATTTTTCTGCCTGCAAAATGCAATGGCTGTTGCTAGACACTTTGTGAATACCCTGGGTGCAGTAGATAAGCCAAAGGGAAGTGCAGAGAATTGAGCCTGCCCTGAAGCGTAGATATTTCCTGCAAGATTCCCTTATTGGAATGTGCTGGTAAGCTTCCTTTAAGTCTAAGGTTGCCAACCAGGCAGGCTTAGGAAGAAGCTGTTGTAGTGTTAGCATTTTGAATTTTGGGATTACCAGAAAGGTGTTTAGAATAGAGATGTCCAGGATAGAACACCAGGAGCTGTCTTTTCTGGGTACCAGGAAAAGTCTTGAATAAAAACCTTGTCCCCTTTGTTCTGCTGGGACAGGTTAAATAGCCCTGATACTTAGAAGAGAGAGAACCTGCTGTTGGGCCTCCGCCCACTGATTTGGGGTTAGGTCTGTCCAACTGTTTGGGGTTGGTAGGGAGTGGAAGTGGAATCTGTATCCTTGGGAAACTATATTCAAAACCCATTTGTCCCGGGTAATGAGTTCCCAGTTTTTTGCATGCAGGGCGAGCTTTCCTCCTAAGGGAGCAGTCAGTTGAGCAGGACTTGAGAGGGTTAAGGTTAAGTCACTGGGCCATTTTTCCATAGGGTGGTGGTTTACTGCTCCCTGCTTTGGAAGTGGGAGCCCCCCACTGCTTAGACCTGTGCGCAGTCTGAGACTGTAACCTAGGTAGTCTGCTTTTCCTGGGTTTGGACTGAGTGGGCTTGGAAGAGACTGGAGAGGACCAATTCTTTGAAGGCCAATGTCTACTAAATCTGGGAGGCTGTACTTGTAGGAAATCTTTAACAGTTTGCATAGATTTATCTTTTTCCTCCATCCTTTTGAGGACTTCTTCTGCTTTGTTGCCAAACAGGCGGTCTTGGTTTAAGGGAGCATCCAGTAATTTAGCTTTAACATGATCTGGCAAGTTTTGCTCCTTAAGCTAAGCATGCCTTCTAAGTACAGACCCAGTGACAGCAGCCCTGCAAGATGCTTCTAAAGAGTCAAAACCACATTGCAAAGTATGTTTACCAACTTGTTCTGCAGAATGCATTAAATCCTGTAATTCTTTGTGTTCAGCACAGTCAGGAATCAACATCATTTTCTGTTTAAGTAGTTTCATAATATGCTGCTTGTACTTTAATATATGAAACTGGCAACTTAAAGCCCTAGTGGCCAAAGTAGCAGAAGTGTATACCTTCTTAACCCATCTGTCTAAGGCTCTATAATCTCTATCAGAAGGTGTAGGATTTTTGGCAGCAGTAGCCTTAATGCCTTTTGGTCCTTGGGAAATGGTATCTGGAGCCGCAGTAGGATTCTTGAAGAGGAACTTGTGAGAGTCAAGTACTCTGTAATACCTGTCAGGTTTTCTGGGAGCAGGAGGTAAAGTGTCTGGGGAGAGGCTAGATTCTTCCAAGAAAGCATCATCTACAATGTTCAGAACAGGAGGGATAGCTAAAGGCCTGTATTGAGGAAGGAGTAAGAATTCCCTAAGCCTCTTTTTGGAGTCAGAGTAATCCTGGCTTTCCCAGCGGAAATGCTCCCTAAGAGTGTGCAAGGTTTCACCAAAAGAAAAATCTTCTGGAGGGGAAGCAGAGGGAATGGAATCCTCTGCATCAGAATCCTCATAGGTAAGAAGAAACAGAAGGAAAATCGGTTCTAGGTCTGTTAGAGGGTGAAGGATGGCTTCCCCTAATTAAGGTAATAAGGTCTTCAGCCATTCTAAGCATTTGTTTTTTCGGTATATGGGCCTGAGCATGCGGTTTGGACGTTGGTTTTCTAGGCGTGGTGCGTGTTTTAGGCCTGGATGAAGAAGATGGCATCGGTTTAAATTGCAAGTCTGCAGGCCTGAATACACCCTCAGAAGCTGGTGCCTGCACAGCGGCTCCAGACCCATCCAAGGTGGAGACATCCACAGGTTCCACAGTCGAAGAAGCATCTCACGGCATACCGGACTCTGAATGGGTCTCAGTAGAGGCCTGCAAATCTGAAGTAGTGGGTATCAGAGGCTGCAAAAGGGCCTCACTGAGTACTGGCAGACTGGTAACTTGCTTAACAGAAGCGTCATCGGCAGTTTTGGACCTATGCGGTCTGTCTCTGTCTTTATCTTTACATTTTTTCAGACGATCGGTAGTCAGATGGCTTAACGAAGCCATTTTGGAGTACTGATACCGAGTACCAAAATAATTTGCTGCAAAGATAGCCCGACGACGAATAGTTCGGGGGTTAAACAAGGCACAAAACTGACAGTGAGGGATGTCATGGTCTGGGCCTAAGCAGGGAATGCAGTATGAATGAAAATCTTTATGAGGTATTTGCTTTCCACAGGTAAGACAATTGTTAACTTTTACTGACATCAGTTGGAGCAAGAAAAAAGATCCCCAATGGGGTACTTATCTTTTTTTTTTTGAAGACTTCAGTTCTGAAAATGGCACTTGCGAACTACTTCTGCTTCGGGCACCGCACATGCAAGAAAGACTGATGTAATGGTGTCGGCTGCATGTTTTATACCCCTGATGACCTGACGTCATGGAAGAAGAGACAGCATCCAACGCAGGAATCCAAGACTCTGGTATTCAGGCCGGCTGAGGGCTACCTGCAGGCAGATAACCCAAATATGATGACTGCAACAGTGAAACACGAAGAACATCAGCCTTTGCCAGATGCCTGAAGCCCAGGTAAGACAGATGCAGGCCATCTCTGGCAATAACTTTTAACAGGATAAACATGTTTCATTTATGATACTGTTTGATCTTAAAAATACCCCCTACATTTTTTGTTTATTGCCACATAATCTTTATTATCCACCTATGTTGCCAGCAACTCAGGCAGATGGGGCCTTGGTTTAACATGGAATGTGAATTGTCAGCAGCTCCCCCTCCCCCTCACATACAAACACACAAAATGCTGCACTGCTGCAGTATCTGTGATGAGGCATGAA
This sequence comes from Protopterus annectens, assembly GCF_019279795.1. Taxonomy (NCBI): domain Eukaryota; kingdom Metazoa; phylum Chordata; order Ceratodontiformes; family Protopteridae; genus Protopterus; species Protopterus annectens. The sequence goes on along the minus strand of NC_056739.1, from coordinate 95,105,352 downwards.
TCCAAGTCATTGGTATAAAAAGAGAATCAATTGCCCTTTGATTTGATATCCTGACATCCAGTGTGAGTGTGGTATATGCTGAGCTGCTGATATTGTTATTTTAGGACTTCATTGTTAGAAGCTCAGGGTTGTGGTAGTCATTAGTAACCAAAAATACACTATGATGGCGTGTTGCAACCTCAGCTTGTTTTAATAAACAAAATGACAAAAATAACAAAAATTAAACATGTTTATCATGTTAAAAGTTATTGGACTTCTTCAGAACAAATCATAATACCTAACTCTCCTGTTTTTTATATCTGTCCTGAAACCACAATATTTAATAGGTTAAAAAGATAAAACATCATAATAAATTAACATTCTAATAATAAAAAAAATGAGTAAATCATATCTAATAAGTATATCCACAGTTCATACCAGCATCATTTTTAATACACTAGTAATGAGAGAGAGAATCGTTCAAACCTGCTGGCAAAGCTGCATTATGCAAAAGTTGCCACCACAGCTCTCCCATCTCTATCTTTTCTTCCCAAGGACCCATCTAGTGTTTTTGGGCACCTTCTCAATTATTGTAAATAAAAAAGTATGGTTTTAAAATTCACTGATGTGTTTGTACAGTGCATTGTTTGTAGTTTCATTTTTAATATCCAAATTGTGTTTATATATTCTCTCACAAAAATACTTCTTTATTTTCTTTGTATAATGCAATGTAGGTCACTCCCTTTGTATCACAGTTGAAATATCCCTTACTGAAAATTGCCTTGGAATTATTAGTGGAAATTGCAGGACCCTGCTTAATAAATAGGCACTGGTTACACATATTACATTTGTATGTACCTTTTTTCCCCTTGGTGGACTTTCAAAACTGACATTAGGTTCAAAAATCTTTTCCTATAGATTACTTTTTATTTAATTCATTGCTGTATATTAAGCAAATCCCAGTTCCTAATAAGGACATTCCTGATATCTTATGAATACAAACTATAGGTCATTGTCATCCCTCTCTGAATAGTTAACTCTTGTCTCAGTGCACTCTTATTTTTGTTAACTCCTTGAAAGTTGTCATGACCAAGCAGAGGAACATAAAGTTCTTCTCATCTCTTAGAAATCCCTTTTTCAGTTACATTGTCTATTAACAGGTCTGGATAGCCCCTCCTGCTTAGCATATATCTTAAAACCTAATTTCCCTTAAGAAAATGCTTTAATTTGAAATTATACAAGCTAAAAGGACCATGTGTCCCTTAACTAAGGACTTTTTCTAAAAATAGGGTTGATGAAGTGGAGGAAGGGAGTTTGAATAAGTGGGCTTCCTGTAGATATTAAAAATAAATGTACATTCAATATTATCCGTAGTTATTTCTTAAGTCAAGGTTACAAAGCTTGTGAAATGAATATACATAGGTACAATTTAAAAATTCTGTAGTTGAATTAATATTCCAGCCTATCTAATGAAGCAACTAAACGAAATACAAATGTCCAAAAATCTTAAGTACAAGTTACAAAAAGCCTAAGTTCTGCCTAGTATTAAATATATGATTTATTTCACAATATGCCATGATCAAATTAGCATAAGCCAGAGCATAAGCTGCACCCATTGCTACACCTGCTTTTTTTTGTTGGAAATATTCTCCCTCAAAAAAGATAAAATTATTACTGAGAACTATCTCCATAAGCTTAGATAACACCCCTGAATCTCAGCTTTTGATACCTGACATAGTAGAAAGAATGTGAAAACATTATAATCCTGTATGATGAGGGATCATAGCAAACAGGTCTTTAAACATAGTATCAAAAAGCATGTTGTCAACAAGATGTAATTTGTGTTAACATTTTCCATGAATCTTTTAATAATAAGGAATTTGTTATCTTGTAGGCTCATAGATAAGTACTAGGCTAGCTTGCAGGCCATTTTAAGCCTAGCCAGTTTCTGTTTTTGTGCTGGAATTAATCTATTTTGTTTATTAAAATGAGTTGAGGTTACAAATTGTGTTCATAGTGTCTTTTTGGTTACTAGTTTTATTTTTTTTGATGCTAAATAAAACTCATATAAACCTTACCTGTTTTTACTATTACAAACACGTGTACATACTGCATCTCAATAGCAATGTTTATCTTCTGCACTATTTACATTGCAAAATTTTATTCCTCTCTACTTACATTGTATAAAAAAAAATAACTTGAATACATTGTATAAATGTCAGCTGTTAAGTATGTTATGATTGTATAAATGTCAGCCGTTTTTGTATGTTATATTGTGATTGTTATATGTAGAGCTTTTCTCCCCGGGCCTCCACTGAAAATGGGTCTTTATCCAAGTCGGACTTTCTCAGTAAACAAATGCAAACTAAACTAAATAAAATAAATAAAAACTACTGATAAGTTTTACTATTGTGACAGTCATTCCTAATCTTGCTTTTTGAGGTGCAGCACAGTCTTTGGAAGCCAAGCAAAGTCTCCCAGCAAAGATTATGATCAACTCCTTTTGAATCTCCTTGTGACTGATGTGGGGGCGGTGGAATAGCAGGGAGGCAGACAGGTCACACTAATATGTAGCTGTGTTTAGAATTTATAACCTAACATGATCCAGAGAACTGACTACATGAAAAGGAGTGAATATTTACATAATTCTACCTGTACAGATCCCAACCTCTGTAAGTGCTGCTGTAAGATAATGTTACAGTGGATTCCAGATTAAGGACTAGTGCCCAACAAGGGCTTGTTTGGCCACAGTTTTGTAAGAGCCATACAACAAGGAGTACCCCACACCAACCTCAGGTATTAGTGTTGTTATATATGGGCAGGGTCTCTCCATCTTCCCGTTATCTGTTTTCTGATGGATCAAGCTCAGGTTAACTAGATACTTACTTTTTTCTTTGTCATTATCACATTTCCTCAGCAAACCGTTTTTTTTTTTTTTTTTTTTTTTTTACAAATATCTCATGATTTATTAAATGGCATTTGTTGCTATGGTAGACAGGCATTTATCTGTCTTCAGGTGAGCACAAATTTTACCTCCAGTACCTGGGCTGCAGATGTACCTCTAAAACTTAAGTCACAGCTGGGCCTTCACCAAGTCAGTACCAGGAAAAGGAACACAGTACCAGAGTACTTCTTATTCAAAGAAACATTCTCTGAAGATGAAAAGCATCCTTCCAGGAAGTGAGGGCATGAGGGAGAGACATTGTGGATCATCTTCTACTCCTTGTAAACAGAATACAGAAGGAAAGACAGAACTGAAAGGCAGAGATGAGAAGAGAGGGGAGAACTCCCACCAAAAAGATATAGAGAAATGAGATGCCTAGAGCCCAAGCTAAGGAATACAGCAGACTAGTGTCATCTTACTGTCTTATTTACTCTTGAATTCTGGTTCATATCCAGGCAAAACCATTGGCAGCCACCATGATATCACCCCCCCCCCTTAGAGTAGCACAGGTGCCCCTTGTTTTGCTTATTTCTTTTTCATGGTTTGTTAACCAGCTAAGTGAATTAATCTTTTGTGGTCTGTCTTTAACCATGTCTTTGGCTGCAGGGGCAGGGGTAAGCTCACTGTTTATAAGTCTTTGCCGAGAAGTCCATCTCTCTTCATATACACGTGTATGGTTGCAGTCCGAAAGAGCGAACATTCTTTTTTCTTGTTTTGCTGGCTGCCCCTACACCATCTTACTAATGTGTGCTACCTAACTGTAACCCTAACCCTGTCCCCTTAACCCTAATCTTTATGTTAATATAAACCCTTTTCTTAACAATACTACTACACAAGAGAAAAGAACACAGAATACAAACACAAAACATGCACAACATTGACTGACTTTACCTAACCTTTACTGTAGCTCTGTCCTGCAAACACCTGCATATTCACAACAACTGCTATAACACAGTCTTGCACATCTTCACAACCACCACTTTTTCATTCAAATATTAGTTTTCCTGCATACTCGTACTTAACTACACTATGTAAAACTAAATTCAGCAACATGCGATTCACACAAATGAACAGTCTCTCATTTGGACATTCTCCCTCTCCTTTTACACCCTCAGAAACTTTTCATACCTAATGATTATTCTGCCTTTTGAGTTACAGTCATCTGTATATAAGTATATGTATATATATCAGTGTGTGTTTGTATGTATGCATGTATAATTGAGCATTGGTGGATTAAAAAGTCTCTTGTTTCTGCACGTGTTTTTGGTTGTTTGTACAGTGTAGTGTTTAGATAGAGTACTATGGTTTGTTAAGTTGTCTTGGTTTTAAGAACATCATTGATGACATAACAGAGCAGTATGTTTAACAGTACATCAGCAGAAGTGGTTGAGACTGTTAGCTGTTAAGTTTCAACATGTAGGCTTGGGTTTGATTCCAACTTAGTGTGTTTGCAAAATATGTGATTGGAGGAATCCATTAACTAGCTCAGATCTTAAAATGGATAATTAGTAATGCATAAAATTATACTCTAAATATCAGGGTTGGCTAGGTACCTTGTATGAAGTGACATATTTTAAAATTTTATTCTGAATATTTAGTGTGGGTATAAACAAGTTCAAAGCAGGGGTTGTTAGAAAAATTGGATTTATAGGCTGTAAGAAATGTGTAGGTAATGTTAAGACAAATTGTTTAGGTGTTGTTAACATTCATCTCAAAGGTGCTGTAGATTTAAGAAAGAGGATTATGATGATATATTATTCAAGTAGTGGATTTGCATATATATTAAAATTGCATTAATATGAACTGTGGTCATGCATAAACTATTTCTGGAGACTGCTAAAGTGATGTATGCGTATATTTACCTGTAACTGGGCAAAAGACAGTCCACTGGTCCGAATAGGAGGAACCCTCTCTGCTAGATATCGTGACTTTTCTTCTTCTTTTTCAGCATTTTCCTGATCCAGTTCCTCTACCGCTTTAGCAAGCATCAAACTCTAGAAAAGAACAAGAAAAAAATGTTAGTGTTTCTTTATCATAACGAAGGCGTAAGACTGATATCTCAGTACCTCTATAGGCTTTAAGACCTCTGTGAAAGTGTTGCTCTTCAGGTAGTATATGGCAGTCTAAGCATGAAAACATTTGTGGAATATGTAATAAGATGTGTAGAGGCTTAACTGAAGAGCATGGGCTGCAGTGCTGCTTTTCCTGTGATGATGAAATGGAGAAGGATACAAGTTCCTCACATTATAGTGACAGCACACCTGTCTGACTGCTGTTAGAAGAGATGCTGCCATTTTTACCCAGGTGATGCTATAAATTAGTAACTGCTTGGAAGATATTCCATCAGAAACACTTACTACTGAGTTTAGGTATAGAGTAATGGCCAATGTCCAGTATCATCTGTGATCACTGGACTGGTATTAAAATTTTGTATTCAAGGAGTATGCCAAATGGAGTTATGACCAGTTGATCCTTTAGTTCTGGTCACAGAGTATGATATCTTTCTTCTGCAGGCAGACTACTGTATTTGTTTTATCTATCCAAAAGAATTAGCTTTTCCTGGTTAGAAGCTGTCTAATTGGGGTCAACTAAACCACCATTAGTGGTATATAGGGTCAGACCTTCATCTTGTTTCTTGCTTCTTATAAATTTGTCTCAAATGTTTCACATTTATGTCATCTGATCTGTTATTATTTTTAAATGTGTTTGACATGTTTTTGTATAGAAATTGTTTAATCTATGTGGCTCAACACAGGGGCCTGTTGTCATTAAAAGTGACAGAGTGTGTGTGTGTGTGTGTGTGTGTGTGTGTGTGTGTGTCTGTGTCTGTGTGTGTGTGTGTGTGTGTGTGTGTGTGTGTGTGTGTGTGTGTGTGTGTGTGTCAGTCTGCACCATTTTTTTTTGCTCCCCACCACATAACTTAAATGTGACTTCCTGACCACTCCTTTCACACTGTAGATCAAGACCCTAAGTCTTATGTAAGCCATCTTGATAGGGTATACATATTTACACCCCACCTCTGCTAACACAGTGCCTGGTATTTTCTGGTGATAAGGCAGTACTGTTGCCACATAAATCACTGGAATGTTTTCTAGGTGGTTATTTGTTCTGCTGGAGTTTCTTATGCAGACTGATTTAATAATTATTTCATCTAGTTCTTTTCAATGTCTACTGGTGTACTTTTATAGTTGAGGCTATATTTTTGATTAATATCCTACTTATAATATATTTTTATTGGAAGGTAAAATTCCTTCTGTTTATTTGGGGGACATTTTTTCTAAGATAGCACTGGTAGTTTTTCTTCTTATTTGCCATCTACCAGGGCATGGTTATTTATTGAAAAGAGACTTGACCAAGCAGAAAAATACTAAGGGAAACTGTTCATAAATATTGTAAAATTTAACACAGACTGGATCATTGCAGTTGTAATGAGTAAAGGTAATGGTTGTTAAAAAAAACGTTAAGCTTTTATGACTAAAATCAGCTGTTGTCAATAATGCTGAATTTTGAAATAGTAGTAGTATTGAGGATAAAGTTAATTCTCAAACTGTTAGAAGATTTGCCAGTTCAGGAAAATTAAGCCTTTTATATGACAGAAATGATCACTTTAAAAGCACAAGTGAGGTAAGTAAACTAGGTGTATTCATTAAGGGGGAAGACAATCAATGAGCTAACTCAATAGATCCCAGAGTTTGTAGGCCTCCCCTGCACCTTAGATAGCAAGGATAGAGCATTTCCTTTTAACACATGGACAGCCAACACAAGTTATTTCTGTAATATGCCATCAGTCTAGCTGTTTTCCATTTTTACTTTTTTACCCAGGTCATTTCCACTGAGTCATTGGATCCTCTTCCTTGTCTGGGTCAGTCCATTCGTTCTCCATTGAGGGTGAGAGCCATACTCCATCCCATGTGAGAACACTGTAAGCCATTTATTCTTCGGGGACTGAGTCCAGCTGAGGCATGGTGGAGAAGTAGGGAGTAATGCAGCGTGACATTCACATGTGATCTCTTAGTCCCTACCTAATCCCATCCTTTATGCAGACCATTGGCCACACTGTGCTTCAGTCTGGATGACAGTGCACATGAGCCCCTTTAACTCTACATGCAGCATACAACCACTGTTATCCTGCTGCAATACCTTGATTTGCTAACCGGGATCAGAAATGCAGTGGGTCTAGCCACCTCCCTCTCCCAAGAATGGGGCAACTACTGTATAGGATAATCACTTCCTCGCTATCCAACTCTTCAAGTTTCCTGACATTCTAGGTGAACCTAGGTTATCTAGGGAACAGTTAAGGTATACCCTTTTGTGCCACAAGACTGGAAAAACTCTTTTCCATTTTTCAGAATTCTTTATTCCCATTGACATTGATTAAACATAAATTAAAAGAAAAAAAATCATCAGATTTAGCATATTCTACTCATGATAGCTCAGTGTGTGGACTTCTTGTACTAAAGAGTTTGTTATTATGAAAAAAGTGTTTAACTGGTGAGTTTCCCCATTGTTTGGCAAATTTTAATTTTAATTTTAAAAACCTCGATATTGCAGGAGCAATGTCACAAGGCTCTACACCTACAAGTTTACTGAGAATTTTGTCATTGTATAATAGCCTGCTGTCAATACATCTAACCTCGATATTGCAGGACGTCTGCCACAAGGCCCTACACCTACAAGTTTACTGAGAAGTTTGTCATTGTTTAATGTAAGCATATTTATCATACAGCGTATTAATTTAATCAGTCGAATACATGCCTACTCTGTGGCTGAAAGTCTCTATGAAATAGTTTGTACACTCTAAGGAACTCTTACTGACTTGGCCACTGTCCCCTTTTGCTTGACTAGTGGACTATACTGGATATGCAAGTTATTTTGTCTCAGGAAATGGCAACCTGTTTTACTTGCATCTCTTTGCTAATTGCTTTGTTTTGGCTTTAAACTGATTGCTGTCAGTTATAAATTGACTGAGGCTCTAAACTTGGTCCCATCCTCCCTAACATTTTCACCAACACCCTCTGTATTTCCACACAACAGGCCACCCTAATACAATACGCAGTGATTCCACTCTCATTTGCACATCTGCCAACATGGTACACCTCTAAAAAATTACTCAGTAAGATTTAACTGCAACTGAAACATGGCTTTGTAACTCGCAACTCATGCTCACCCCAAAAAAGACCAAGCTACTACAAAAGCAAACTATAAAGTCCTCACTCTTGATAATGCAACCATTAAAGTAATTTCTCATAGCAAACTTTTAGGGGTGATAGTGGATGATAATCTTATATTTTACCTGCATATACAAAATTGCATAAGAAAAACTCATCAAAAAGTAGGGAAGCTTTACAGAGCCAAAAACGTTCTTACCAATGCAACTATAACTACACTTGCCAATACTTACCTCCTCCCCACTCTTCTTTATGATGCTCCTATCCTTACTAACCTCCAGGCTTCATGCAAATTAAAACTTGAACAATGCTATAACAAGGTTGCTAAATTGGCAGCACATACCCGTTCAAAACCCACCACTATATAGCACTGAAAAGCCTGAATTGGTTAGAACTGCTGCATCAATTAACATAAACACAACTTCTTATCACCTATAAAATTATCTAGCATCCAACTGCCTGTCCAGCACGAAAAAATATTCTAAACAACTATGTTTCCAGTCGGTCATTGCCATCCATTGACCAAAAACTTGTCTGTCTACAAACCTAGCAAATCTGTTGGACATTGTCTGTACTTGTACAAGGTTGCTAAGGCCTGGAACTCCTTACCTGTATCCATCAAGTCTATATCCCCTTTCCTGTCTTTCAAAACAACTCTGAAGACCTTCTAGCTAAAATATGGCTCTGTTCTTGCTCAAAGTCAGGATAAACTATATCTCTAAATGTGAACAAGTACCTTTTCATTCCTTATACCTCCTTACTCCTCCTTTTTCACTTGCTTCTTTACTGCTATCTAATTCTCTTCCTTGACTTTTTATCTAAATATACCATAAGCCTGTTCTTCCCTCACTTCGTATTGTAGTCCATTTGTATTAGATTAGCATACCTTTAATTTCTCTACAAACTGTCTAAACTTTCTCTAAATATTAAATGATTGTTATATACCTTGTACTGATTCTTAACCAATGTTTTTATATTGTCTGATTTGTTATAATTATTTAAACTGCAGACATTTTTGTTTTATTTTTGATTGTATAATTATTGTTCTTAAAATGTTTTGTAATAATTTGGAGCATTTCTCCCTAGGTTTCTGCTAAAAATGGGCTTCTACCCAGTCAGACTTTCTCGGTAATCAAATGTCAATAAATAAATAAATACGCCTCCTCAAATTTCCTTAGACAGGAGTAGTTTACCGAGTGTGGTTCAGGGTTTATTTCAGGCTATTGACGCTTCTTGTTTGATAGTTTCTGGTAAAAGAAAGGAATATTTCCTTTCCTGAAGAGATTCAAGATTCTGAATCTGGACAGGAGGATGAAGGGACAGATGCAGGGTTTTTTCAACCTCAGATGAGAGTGCTGTTTCTGATCTCTGTGGGGGTTCTCTTTCTCTGAGACTATTTTCAAAATGTGCCAGTGTTTTCAGTGAGAGAACACTGAGGTTTACCAGTCCCTCAGAAACTACTGCGAGCTGTTACAGAAGGAATTTCCAGAACCTACACCCATTCCTCTAGTTCTGTCATCTTTGGAGGATATGTCGGTGCGCGCGCGCGTGTGTGTGTGTGTGTGTGTGTGTGTGTGTGTGTGTGTGTGTGTGTGTGTGTGTGTGTGCTTGTGTCAGTACCAGTAATTTTCCTGATGGTCAGCCTGCTGCCCCAAAAAGGGCAGATAGAATCTATAGTCCTCAGTCTTTTAAGTTTTTGTACACTGATCCCAAACCTGACCCAGCAATTATGCCTTTAATTAACCCTTCTGCTGCTAAACATTTAGTTAATTCCAGTCCTACTCTTTCTGTTAAGTATGGAAAAAAAGTGTATGCTTCTTCAAATGTGATTTTCAGAATGTTGTCAGGCTTGTATGTTAAGGTTTGTCCTGACAAATTGTGAAAGTATGAGACCTGTTTTGTCTACAGTTTCTTCTTTTAAGGAAAAATCCACTTTAAATAATTTATTTTATTGTTCAAGCCACTGCTGATTGTATCTTCTTCTTCTTTCGGCTTTTCCCGGTTAGGGGTCACCACAGCAGATCACCTGTCCGCTCATGATTGACAGTGGAGTTTTACAGTGTCGAGTTGCCAGCTCGGTGCCCAACCTTCCACAGAAGGCACACACACGCACACGCACACACTCCCACCTAGGGCCAATTTAGAGTGTCCAATCCACCTACAGCATGTCTTTGGATGTGGGAGGAAACCGAGCACCCGGAGGAAACCCACACGACCACAGGGAGGACATGCAGACTCCGCAGAAGGCACCCCAGCCGAGGACTGAACCAGAGTACCTCTTGCTGTGAGGCGGCAACGCTAACCACTGCACCACTGCGGCCGCCCTCCACTGCTGATTGTATACAGTGTTTATATGACTTTGTTGATGTTTCTTCAAGGGCTATGGCCACTGGTACTCTTTTGAGGAGGTTTGCATGGCTGCATTCTCAGAACTTCCCAAAATTATGTTAAAACGAGATTTTAAATTCTCCTTTGCACAGTTTTACTTGTTGTCCTGTCAGCTTCAGAGGTGATCAAAAAGGGATGAAAAGGGTTACCTGATACAAGGAATTTCTAAGATTTTTTGCCCTCCTTTTCCAAATTTTCAAAGGGATTCTCTAACTCCTCATCCAGTTTTGGTAAGAAACAAATAACTTGAAACAAAATCTTTAGTCTTATCCAAATAACACAGGTAAATGGATGCTTAAGAAGAAATGGCAAGGGGGTTCATTGAAGAATTCTAGAAATTTCCAAAACCAGGGGCTCTCCAATAAGTCAGAATGACTATTTAAGAGACTTTGCCCCTCCCCATCCTGGTACTCCCTTTTGTCTTCCAGAAAGTCTGAATCTCCACTTTTCTCTTTGGAAATACTTTCAAACAAATGGGTTCTGAAGATCATTCATCAAGGTTACAGATGGCAATGGGAGGAAAATTCCTTATTTGCCAGACCATTCTTCCATCTGTCATTCATCACATGCTGTCACATGTTGATAGAACCAGTTCTCCCTTCCCAGGTGGGAAAGGGGTTTTATTCAAGGATGTTTTAGTGCCAAAGAAATAAAATGCTTGGAGACCAATTATGGGTCTTTCTTTCTAAACCTGTTTGTAATAAATCCCATATTCAAAACAGTCACTTCACAACCTGTTACCTCTTCTTTCTCATTCACGTTTCATGGTAATACTAGATTTACAAGATTCTTACCTTCACATCCCTATTCATCCAGATTTTTTCAGGTGTATTATAAGTTTTGTGTGTCTGGATCACGTTATCCATTCTCTGCCTTACCCGTTGAACTATTCACTGCACCAAGAGTGCTCTCGATGTGTCTAGCTCCAGTTATATTTCTTTGCAGGCTACAGGGTATCCACATTTTCCCATGTTTTTGAAGACATGCATATCTTTGCAGAGTCTTTTTCAGAGTTTCAGGAGTCTTGGGTGAGAGATCTCTTACACAAACTGGGAATCCAGAGAACATTCAAAATTATTTCTTGATTCCTTCTCATAGGATTGTGTTTCTGGGATGTCAATTAGGCACTTTGGTTCAAAGAACTTTTCTTCTCCAGGGAAAAAAAAACAGATCTATATCTAGATCTATTTTTAAGGTTTTCCACTCAGACTTTGTACAAGGGAATACCAAGGGATTTTGGGTCTCACTATACCCCTGGCAAGACTCCACATGAGTAGGATCTGGTATCTCAAGTCTCTTTGGTCCTAGCACCAGAACTCTTTGTCTTTTCAAATCCCAGTGCTGGGGTTTGTCAGAAGAAAAAATCACTTGGTGGAGAAAATAGATATCCCTAAATACAGATCTCTCCTTCTCTCTGTCTATGTTTCAAAGCAGTCAATTACCATAAAAATCGCAAACTTTACTTGGGGAGCAGTTTCAGGAGGGGATAAAAGTGCAAGGTATGTGGGACACCAAGGGGGACACCAAGGCCAGATGCAAGCACATAAATATAAAGAAATGTGTGCCCTGACCAATGCACTCAGCTCTCTGAATCATCTTTGGTTCCCAGGATATTTTCAAGATTTTACTGACTAGATCACAGTCATGGTGCATCAACAGGCACGGAGGGAACAAGCTTGCACCCCATTTGCAGACTAGCCATGTGAGCTTGGGATATAGCTTTGCAGTGCAATCTCACTCTCATTTAAACTACACACCTTTGCTCTTAGCTGAAGTGATATTTACTTTAGAAGAATAGTTAGCCCCCTTCCATGAAACATGGGTGGTGGTTAGGTATAGCACTTTTAAGCTAAAGGTTTTGATGTGATCTGAAGTAGTTAACTTCATTTGATCAGCAACCTGTAGAGTGGATCAGTCCTGATCCGAGCTAGCA